>NC_069144.1:11750613-11808324 GCF_943734635.1 Anopheles cruzii | reverse complement strand
CCCAATCTCGTATTTACATTCAGCGAATGGCGCGATCGTGTGCTTTAACCTTGTCTCCTGGACAACAATATCGGACATTTTACATCGGCTGAAAAGGTGGTGCCCCTTAATTTGCCAAAGAATGTGCGACACAATGGTGATGGGTGTGAACTCGCAAAATCGAAAACGATTGCGGTCCGACGATAGTGAAGGTTGCTTTGTCACGCAAAAAAAAACTTTCGTCAACCAACGCCTGCTCGATCGCCAAGATTCGGAGAAGATGAAACAAATTCAAGGTAAGAACTTTTGTCGCCCAGTTTGGCTTCCGGGCGCTTAACATTGTGTTTCCTTCCTTTAGCTAGAACAATCGGCCTGCTTTTCGAAGGGGCCAAGAAGCACAGCAAAGTAGGCGGCGGTCCTATCTGTGGGAAGGAATCCTTCAGATCCGTTCGCTTGCTGGGTGGTGGAGAAATCGACTACGATCCGGCTTCCGTAAGTCCGCTTCTTTTAGCGCACAAGACTGCTTCAGTTTCGATCAGATTTTGTCTCTTCAAAAGGTTTCTGCTTGGGTGACGAAAAAGGCCGACAGACACTGCCGTCTGTGTGACCAGTGGTCGATTGTGCACACAGATTGCACGAACTGTAACCTCGAGCTGTGCGAGTACTGCGGAGTCGATTGCAGCAATTGTCCGGAGAAAATTTGTCTCAACTGTGTGAAGCTATTGTAAGTAGCCGACACAGTGTTTGTTACCAACACGAGCTACGTGGCCAGTATCAATGTTAATTTACCTCAACACCATTTCAGCCAATGCGAATCGCAGGATAAACCGTGCTGTGAGCAGTGTAAAATGTTTCTACGTTAAAAACCGCGATACAAAACTGGCCGTGGTCGCAGTGTTCGCAATAGAAAGAACCGATACAATATCATAATGTTTCGTGCAAGTGTTAAAGATCCGCTTTTAGCTTAGATAAGTAAAGTTCCTTGTTTGTCACGGTAAATGATACACTAGTTTGACCCGTTGTGACCATTTTTATGTATTTTATTCTATCGAACGCCCGAACACGTCGGTAGCCGATTAGTGTTCTGGTTCATTCCTTGCCGCCGCCGCTGGTACACTTCGAGCTGGTAGCGAACGATTGGTTGCACCACGGCGTCGTCCTGTCCTGCCAGCTGGAACGTGTCGTCGTGCTTCTGTTTCTTGTCTAAAATCTCCGGGTGTTTAGTCCAAAACGCGTCGGTTATGAGATCCTCAAAAATGGGCACGATGAATTTCTGCTTACTCCCCGTGCCATCCGGTACGGTAACGTTCTTGCGCAGCAGGATGGTACCTTTCCGGTACATCGCCGGTTCGTTGTTGTAGTTGATGTTAAACTGCGAGAAGAGTATCTCGTTCTTATCGCTAGCCAGCGTTCCCTGGAGGCGTTGCTCGGATTCCGCATTGCTGAGCCCGGACGCCACCAGGTTCCAGAAGGTGGTGTTGTACAGATTGTTCACGTGAACGTCCGCCTGTCGCCAGCTGAGGTAATCACGTAGGTTCTCGTCCGTCGGATACAGGACGGCGCGGGCATCGAACGACGGTGGGTAGCGCATGGTCAGGGAACGCCCCTCGAAGATGCGCGCCCAGTGGAACATGTACGCCGAGGTGAACAAACTTGCCACGTAGCTGACCAGTTTATCCCGCCGGCGCTGGTACACGTTCGCGTCCCGGCGAAACACGAACGAATACTCGTCGCTCTGCCCGTACGCGATCGCTATTTCGTTGAACTCCTGCATCACCGTCATACCGGCCATATTCATCAGCTGCAGTGCGTCGGGGTCGTTGGGTTTACTGAACCGGTGCACATCGCAAAACCGGTGGAAGCCTTTGCCATCGATCCGCACCACCACCCAACAATTGGGCAGCAGCTTGTCTTCCTGCTCGAAACCCTTCACGTACTCGAAGCGACTCAGAGCCATCGCGGTGGTCCGCAACGATCGTTGGATTTGTTTATTTACCGTCCTTAACACCGATGAAACAACGGACATACTTTGAGCAACGTTCCGGGAGAAAAGGAAAAACAATTGTTTTGCTGGACATTGCTGACAGTTGCTGAATGGTGTACCACAGTTGATCCGGGGCGCGTCGGAGCTGTCAAAAGTACGTCTTGATGGGCAGTGCATTGTGCGAACGATGAGCAAACACATTCGCGATAAAAGTGATACCAAAGCGAGTTTTATCTAGTTCTGTGCCGCAAATTGTATGTCGGGGGGTACCGTAGCTATCGGAGTAAAGTGTTGAGACCCCCGATCCCGGTTTCCGGTTTCCAAACTCGGAACGGGGCACGATCTGGACGATTCCGTGCACCAGGATTGGGACCGAAAGGAGGCTGTCGGATGATACGGATTTGCCGTCGTCTGCCGTTTGTGGTGCTCCTGCTGCTGCAGTACTGTTAATTAAGTTGACGTCATACCTCCAGCGGATCCGCGCAGCTGGATGTTTGGAAGCTGGTTTTAGTTCGTCGTGTTGTCTACATTAGCGTAAGTACTCTCGCCCGTCGTCGCGCCAGGAAGCGTGTCGTGATTGCGGCAAGGTCAGCGCAAAACACGGTCGCACAAAGCGGGATACGCCTAGTCGCGAGAATGCGAAAAGGGTTATTCGACGACGGTGTCGGCCGGATCTCGACGGGACGGTGCAAGTGATGATGATGGTTAATTGAATCAATCACGTCCCCCTTTCGTCGTAGTGGTGGTGGCCGAGCTCGCGATTAGAATCGCGAGACAGACGCGCGTGATCCACAAAACAATGCGACTCGTTGTGTTACGGCGTCGCAACCGGCAGTTCTCTTTGCTCTGATTTCCCCACGACGCATCATCGCATATCAGTGCGGGTGTGCAACGATTACGACAAAGCGCCTCACGCTCAGCGCCGTGTGCCTTGGCGTTGGCATTGTTGGCCTTCTCCGCGTATGACTCACGGATTAATTGTTTTGATAGAGTGAAAAGTTTGATTTGTCACATCGATTGATGTATCGGTGCACATAAAAAGCAGATAAGCTCAAAGCCTTCTTCGTGTGTCAAAATTATGCACCTCCGAGACGAATGGGTGCCGTCCGCGAGAAGGTGTTTCAGATGATGAAAAATCTTTCCTTTGATTCGATAGCAACGATTGATGAGATGATTCATCTGGCCACACGAATGAAGCCGCGTGCGGTGTTTCAATCTAATTATGCTAATGTTGTATGTGCGGGACACGAAAAATTGCAAGAAAAACAAGGCCAGAATGAGTCAATCCACACAATACAATTTCGTTGTTGCTGATTCGGCTATTAGCTTCCCACATCGTTTCTGCCTTGGTGTGCAGCACTATTGATATGTATTTGCGGTACGTGCTGTCAGACAATCAGCCCTATTATGGTTCTCGATTCGAGTCGTCGAACGGTCATCTGTATTCATCTGTGTTCATTTGGTTATCCACTCGCCCGTTCGAGCTCTCGAACGGAAATCTTCAACTGGATGAACGCTTTCTGTTGAAAGCTTTCAACTGAATGAACTTTTCCGTTCGACAATCGCTATTATGGTTCTCGAACGGAAACTCGAATTCGACAATCCGACTTCCGACAACTTTTTGCAACGGAAAGAGCCGTTCCGTTAGGATGTCTTTCATTTTATCAATTATTTTGTATTGTTTATGCTGCGCCGTGCAAAGATAGTGATACTTTCAAAGATAGTTTGTATTTTGGTGATGAAAAATTCAATTTGCCAAATTTACATCGCAATATTTTGCGATTAATCTTTGCATTTTCAGTTCCTTTACTGTCACTGTCGCTAGTCCAAAGTAGGTCTGCCTAAGAGCCTGCTCTACAGCAGATAGGATAAGTGATAGGGAACTCAGTAGCTCACACATTTGTGTACACCAAGAACAAATAATCATGTACACTGAGAACGCGTAATTGTAAACGCGTAAACGTTGAACCAACAAGTGTCTCCTTATTATGGCCAGCGACAAAGCCGCACCGAATCCGAACGTTGCTTGCCGATCACCGATCACTTTCATCGCGTTGGAAAACGGGACCAGCTAGCAGCCGAACTCGCTGTGTAACCCGGAACTAACCGCACAAGTCGTCGCGCGTTTCGTTCGTTATTTCGTGCGCGAACTTGTACTCATGATCTCGGTGATCCGCCAGCTTACAATATTTCGAGTTACAACCTTTTACACATCTAAAAATTTCAAAAATATAATAGCAAGAATCGCACGCACAGCTGATCTGCTATCTGTGTATGTGTATCTGTGTGTGCAATGTTTACAAAAATGCACAAGAAATGACAGTTCGTACTCAAAGAGCTTAAAAAGCTTTCACATTTAAGCTTTTTAGCACATTTTAGCACATTTAGCACTCGGAGCTTCTCGATTCGACAACCATAATAGCGTCGTTCGTGTTCGACATTCGCGTTCGAGACTCGGATGAATTTTTCCGTTCGAGAACGCGGATCGGGGGGAATGTCGAAGTTTGCTATGGTCAGCAGCCAGCAAAAGCTCCTGCTTACAACCGTTCCTCAACCGATTCGAAGCTAATGTTTTGTCTCTCTTCCAGTGTGCCACGATGCCCCGCGTGAAGGTACTGTACGATTTCAGCGGTGAGCCAAACTCGTCGGAGATAACGATCGCGGTCGACGAAATCCTGACCGTCACGAACACGGACGTCGGCGAGGGATGGTGGGAGGGCACGAACTCGCGAGGCCAGCGCGGCCTGTTCCCGGCGGCGTACGTAGAAACGATACCGGACGCTTCGACGGCACCGTCAGCTCCACGGATGCCTCCACCGCCGTCGGCGGTCACGATGACACAGTCCCAGAGCGGCCCAGCCTGGAGTTCGGGCGGAGTTACGAAGTCCACATCACAGCAGGCGGTCGGCGGTGGCGGTGGGGCGAATCGATACGATCAGACCGCCGATGACTGGGGCGAACAGCAGGACGATTGGGACGACGATTGGGATGACGATAATGATACATACTCCGAGATTGGTCCCGGTTCGGCGGGCGGAGCAGCCGGTGCAGCGGGGCGTGGATCCCACAATGGCCAAAGCTCGCACCATCAGCAGCAGCAGCATCAGCTGACGCATTCGAGCAGTTACTATGCCAACGCGAACTTGCCTGCGCCGCCAGCGAGCGATGGAGACAATATGTCGCTCGCCTCGACGGCAACAACTGTGGCCGGTGGTCGCCGGGCGGGTGGTTCGGGGCCAAAGATTTTCACCAAATCCGGCGACACCTATCTGCTGGGGCTGCCGGTGCCGGATGTGTCGGAAGCGGACCGGGTGCACGTGCTCGCCATGGAGCACGGTATCGTGTGGAAGCCGATGCGCGACACGTACACCGTGACGGTGGACTCGCCGAAGAAGGAGAAGAAGTTTAACGGACTCAAAAGCTTCATCGCGTACCAGTTGACCCCGTCGTTCAACAACATTCCGGTGGCGCGCCGCTACAAACACTTCGACTGGCTGCACGAGCGGTTGGTGGCCAAATTTTGCCTGATCCCGATCCCGCCGCTCCCGGACAAGCAGATTTCGGGCCGGTACGACGAGGGGTTTGTCGAGCACCGGCGCGTGCAGCTGCAGGAGTTTGTCGACTGGATGTGCCGCCATCCGATCCTGGCGACGTGCGGCGTCTGGATGCATTTCCTCACGTGCACGGACGAGAAAAAGTGGAAAACGGGCAAGCGGACGGCCGAGAAGGACCCACTGGTCGGGACGATGTTCTGTGCGTCAATCTTTCCGCCGGAGAAGACGCTGCTCCAGTCGCAGGTAGAACCGCAGGTCGAGGCGGCCGGCACGTTCGTGCCGCAGATGGACGCCGCCGTCAAGACGCTGTTTGCGATCTGCGGCGATCAGTCGAAGAAGTTTCAGGTGCAATGGAAGAAGGAGTACCAGCGCATCGGTGAAGGGTTCTCCGAGATGGCCCGCGCCCTCGGGGTCGACGAGCGGCGTGCCGCGACCCAGCTCAGCCTATCCAACTCGGTTGGGCACGCGGCGGGAGTGTTCATCAGCATTGGCCAGCTGTTTGGTGAGCAACCGAAGCACGACTTTGTGCCGTTCTCCGATCGGTTACACATCTACCGGGGGCTGCTCGGGGGCTGGCCGGACACACTGAACGAGTACCGGAATGCGGTGGCGAAGCGCAAGGACAGTGAACGGTTGACGGCGGAACAGAAGATGGACAATGGCCAACTGCAGGAGGTCAACCGGCGGGTGGACGTGATGTCGTACGCACTGATCGCGGAAATGTCCCACTTCCGGGCGGAACGCGACACGCACCTCAAGGACACGATCCACAGCTTTATCGGCGCCCAAATCGAGTTCTACAAAGCGATCGTGCAGAAACTGGAACAGGCTCAGGGTTATTTCTAGACCGCGTGACCGCCGGGCGAGAACGGGGAGGGGGGACAAGGAGAATTTGCGAGTGCCTTTCGGGTGCGTGTGAAAGAATTGGGCGCGGCATTCCACGATCGCGGCACCCAACCGCGGCCATTCTGCTTTTGCTTTTCGTGACCTTTCGCGCGGCCTTCGGAGTGGCTCGTTTCGGAGTTCCGCTTGTAGTTCTCCGCTACAGGGACAGTGAGGCACCGTTAGGGTGCGCGCACCGGTCGGCCGGATTTTTATAAACATATTTTCTTCTTTTTACGAAACGCAGGGCTTTACGGAAGTGATTTATGCTAAGAACAGGAGGGCGCTCGGAATCAGGAATGGCATCTGGCCCGAACACCGCTGGTTCGGGCTGGTAGAGGGTAAACGGCGCAACTTGCCTCCACATTAACGATGTTTGTATGAGAAACACTAAAATTAATCAAGAAAACAACCTATGGACCTATTGTAAATTGCAATGTGAAACAAGACACGAGCATAACAAAAATATGAAACGCCTTAAATCGAACACGGAACTCGAACGCTTGATGATGACAGGACAGCACGGTGGAGCACTCGATTGAATCGATCAGAGTGAATCTCGATTTAGCCCGCTACCGAAAACCGATTGCGACGTTTGGCGAGCTTTAGGAGCCGTGCTGGTGGTGCCGGTGGAGTCACCGGTACTTCCGACAGTCCGCCTGCGATGCTGGACCACTTGTTGTACAGCGAGCGCGCCAAGCGCACCGGATCCTCGCCGGAAGCGGCCGTGGCGTACCGTTTGTCGTCCGTGGTGAACGGCAGCTCGACGTTGCGGAACACCTTGTCGCGTATTCGCGAATCGCTTGCCGTTCCGTTCGCGGCCAGGGCAATGCCCAGTTCGGTGAGAAATACGCGCCAGCGGGGCATGAAAAAGTCTTGCACCATACCGGCCCACTGTTTGTTGGCGTAGTCCACGATCTGTCCCTGGGGTCCCCAGAGCGTTATCTGGATGCGTGCGTTGTACTCGTACTTCTGCCGCTGGAGCGGCGTTTCACCAAACTCCCGCGCTGCGGAGAGCCAGGGTCCCAGCAGGAAGTGTTGCTCGCTGGCCAACAATCGGTCGAGATCGGCCATCAGCTCCAGGAACTGGTTCGCCTGCAGCCCAAAGCTGTCGCTGTCTTTGCGCCGGTAATTATCCATCAGCGTGAGGTAGAGCGCGTCGGCCACGTTCTGGGCCAATTGGCGCGTCACATCGACCACATCGTACCGGCAGAGCGCGTTGCAGTCACCCTCTTCGGCAAAGGAGAGCAACCGCTCGACGCCCTCGTTGAAAGCGGTCACATTGTACCAAACCTGTGGGACAAAAACACCGGATTAGAATTCGGCCTGCAGTGGCTTCCGGCGCGGTCTTACCCATGGATTAAGCTTGGTACTCGGTCGCCGGTTGAAGGTGTACTTGCCGTGCATGCGCACCTGGCCGGCGTACGAGTATACGGTAGTACGGAAAATGTCCCACGCTTCTTGGGCTTTCGATTCACCGCCGGATCCGTAACGAACCCGGGCGTACTGACGGAACCACCGCTCCGGGTCCATCTGCTGCGGATGCTGTCGGTCGTCGTACCACCCCAGTTCGAGGGCGTACTCGTACAGACCGTAGTTCTGGTTGATACCCTCCGGCGTAATTCCGACGCCGAGCATTGTGTACGTTGCGTTGCCGCGCGTGCTGCCGATTCCACGGTACACGCGATCGACCGTACCGAGCATACCGAGGGTCCCGCCAAAGTTGCTCAGCATACACCAGATGAACGGCTGGCCAGCGTACGATTCGGTGCGTCCGTACTGTGGGAACTGTTCCGACTGTAGGTCGAGCACCAACATCCGGCCCGTCGGAACGGCCGTCAGAAAGGCGCGGATGGCACGATCGCTCCAGAAGGGGTTCTTCACAAACATCCACCCCTGCAGCAGCCAGACGGCCAGTGGGTCGACTTCCGCCATCGCGTCGTAGATCGAAGAGGCCACACTCGTGAGGTACTTGCCACCGGACGAGATCGGATCGATCTCGTTGAACGGATCGGCAAAGTACACGTGATCGCTACCGTACCGCTCGATCATGCGCGCCAGGAACCGGGAACCGAGCTCCCCGAAAAGCGGCTCCGTTGGGTCGAGAAACAGGGGGCTCGCGTACTGGGGCGGAAAGCCGTTCCACACGGACACGTTGGCGAACTTGGTGTTTGGGTAGAGCGCCCGGAACGGTACCGGAAGATGTCCGGCAAACGCCGGTAGCGCTACGATCATTCCGAGTCGTCGCATCTCGTGGACCATTCGCTGCTGCAGGGTGCGACCGAACTCGGCAAAGCTCTCCATCAGTGGCCCTCCCCAGCCGCGGATGTTACCCATCCGTTGCCAGGCGAAAAAGCCCGGCCCCGACAGGTGGTTCTCGATTTGCGGTGCCGTTAGGTTGTACTCCAGATACAGGTCGATCCAAACGTCCTCCTGGAACGGTGCCAAGCTCAGCGTGATGCCCTGCAGGGCCATCCAGTCGATGTGTGTCCGCCACTGCGTCCAACGCCACCACGTGAACGAGTATGACCACGTGCACACGTTCTGGTAGTACACGAAGGCGCTGGGAGCCGTTACGGTTTCATTGACGGCCGGCAGCGGGACCGGCAGCCGCAGTTGCGACCCTTCCCAGGCCACCAGGCAGTGGCAGTAGTATTTCAGATAGTGGTAGAATGCCTTCGTGGCAACCACTCCGCTTGAGGCGGTGATCTGCACCACCGCAGGGTCCGACGCAGTTTCATCTTTGAATATCTTTGAAACACGGGACAAACACACAGTCACACGTACTGCTTCAAGACACTCCGATCCGTCGACGATACTCACGTGAAACGTATTTCTTTCCAGGGAGCTGTTAATCTGCACCCGGAACGGTGCCGCTTGTTCCGCGCCGATCGTTCGGGCGATCACCTCCAGTGCGGCCTTTCGCTGGACGCTGGCCGATGCTTGTGGGCGCACGTGCTGGAGAATGTGGGCCGCGTACTCAGGGATGGCGGCGTCCGCTTCCCGGAGCAGAAGCCAAGGGGTCGCGAGTAACAGTATTAAAACACTCCTCATCGTCTCGAGCGGCGGCTGGCTGATGTGGACTGATCCGAAATCGGAGTCCGAACGGCGGGTAAGCTAATCTTGAGGACGGTATACGTAAACACGGGAGCGCCTGGTGATGATAATGGACCAATTGAATGAAATTACTATCAGCTCTCTTGGGGGGACTTGTGTCCGAATGTTTGCATTGCATCTGTTGTGTTTGTGGCCAAAGCAACTTTTAGAAGCATATTTAATAAAGAATTATAATAAAATTAAATAAATTAATATTTAAATTAAAAATAATTATTAAAAATTAACACAAATATCGATTGTGCAACTGTTCAGTGGCTGTATTGCTTTTTGCTTTTTATCATTATTACTGCCATCATGATTATTAATCTCTTTTATTGAATTAAATTAAAATGTTATTACTCCTATTCCAAAAGTTAACAAAACGCAGCAAAATTGTGTAGCAACTTTTTGAACTCTCACCGAGTGAGAAGCTACCTCCGTGACCGTGAGACGCTGCTCTCTCACGTGCTCACTTCGGGTCTTCAGATCGAGTTCGTGTCGATTTCGTGTCAACTTCGGGTCGACTTCGGGTGAAAGTGAGAGAATGACTCGCTTCATGGCTTGTGAGAAACGTGGTTTCCTCACAGTGAGTGAGTGAGAATTTGAATAAAACAGTGAGTTTCAGTTTTCATTTCAGTTTGTTCAGTTCGAACTGAAACAGAGTTTTATTTCAGTTTCGCGTTTTCGCGGATCGGATCGCTTTTGAATGCGCTGTGGCCGCAACGTGAAACTGTTTCTGTTTTCAAGGTACGCAGAGCGGCCTTATCGATTTGTTGGGCTGGTGTCCTATCACCATTTTACCAAAACCATTTTACCAGTTTACAGTTCTCAGGCATCGTCCGGCGACGAAGTGTGTGTTTAGTGTTCCGGCGTGTAAGTGGTAAGCCGCGATGGGCACCGGATCGTGTGTGATTCAGAAGAGTGACCATTTGAATATCTGGCTGCCGTTGGGCGCGCCAGCCGCCAAACGTGTGATGATAATTTTATGCGTAACATCTGGCGTGGTGTGACTGAGAATTTCAATTCTGACATTGAATTCCTTCGTTCGCTGACTGTGACTACCAGGGTGGCGAGCGAGAGTGATTCGTGTGTAGTGTTCCCCAGAGGCCCAGAACGGTGACGGGGGCCGAATATGTTGATGGTTGCTCCGCAGAGCAGCAACAGCATCCCACGTTTCGGTGGGCGTTCATTTTGCGATCCCCTTTTTGTTGTGTTATTTTTGTCGTTCCGACCAAACACAGAAACGTGCGTTTCGACTTTTCCGGCCAAGAACGATCCGCTTGGCGGAAAACATTTGGAACATTTCCTTCGCCCGTGCTGCATTCGGCGGAGTGAAACGTAAGCCGTTTGTAGAGAAAATAGTGTACGGCGCTGGTGCGTGTGAATTTTCCACAAAACCCCGATCCTCTGACCACGGTGGCCACAGCACGCGACGCGAGGTGACAAAGTGTTGAAGGCAACCTCTTTTTTTATTGTGACGCGTGTGTGGTGAAAAACTAAAAATAAAACCCAGTTCATCCGAAATCATTCGAAACCGGCCAACTCCGAACGGTACCGCGTTTGAATGATCTTGATGAAAGGCAAAATTTTACCGGACCGTCCCCTGGAACCGGATCGTAAGTGAACCCAACTGCTGTGAGCTGATCGTCGGCGATCCCGTGGCGGGAGCGAAAAATTGGCGAAACATTAAGTGCGACAGTAAAACAGAAACCGTCCGGAGGCGCCGAATTTGTTTACTCCCCAATGTGGTCCAAATTTTCGCGAGCGCGCCCATTAAAGTTCTAACATTAATCTCCTGGCTCCTGGCAAATTTAATTTGCCGGGTCCGGTCGGATCAATTTCCGTTTCCGAAGTGCGTCACGGAAAACACGAAATTGCCTTTCAATCTTGCCCGGGAGGGGGCAGAGGGGTGTCATAATTCGGAGCGGGGCCAACACTTTGTTGTGAAGGACAGCTCCCGCCGAATCGTAATAATGATTATTTATTCGTTCGAAAATAAACACGCACCAGCACCCGCGGATCATCGGCATCAGGATGTCGCAACAACCTTTCTTGGCCGGGCGCGTCATCGGGTGTTTGCATGAAATCATCACCAAACTCCGCGCTTTGGTCTGTTTGCCGACAACCCCGTGAGCCGTGGACCGTCGGGTGTTGAGAAGCATAAGGAAGCTAAACAATGGGCCAAGAAATGTTCATACAATTCATAAGACATATTTTTAGAAGTTTCCGAGCCACGGGGAAAGGGGTTGATTTTGAGTTCCCCGTTGCCCATTTATTTACCATCGGACGCCCCCCACAAGGTCGCGCGCGTGGACAGGCGCGAGAAGAGGCTGTTTTACGACTCACCCGCCCAGCCCGCTCATCTGTTCGAGGACGCCCGGCCACAGCGGCGATCGGAGGCAGCAACTTTGGGTGACATCAGCACAACGGCCAACGGATGAGTTAATGGGCGTTTGGTTTGCTCGCGCCCCATCATCATCGACACCGAGAGCGGAGTCCGTCACGACTCGCGAGGTCAATTGGCCTAACGGTCACAGCAGCATAAAACGCCACGTCCCCGGTGATTGTATTGCGTCGATTGCGGTGCCAGCTTTCACCGGGCTCGCATAATTTGGGCGCTTTTCGCTGCAAATGTCATCGGCGTTCTCCGGCGGAACCACGTTGTTGTCATGTTGTCGGCCGGGAGACGGTTGTCCGAATTTTGCCGTATTTGGTAAAACAATAACCGGACCCGAGTTCGGCCCGGCCCCGGAATCCTGCCCCGGCATTCCATTCACGGGGGAAAACCTCGGTCACCTCGGTTGTCGGTTGCCGTTGGTTGATTTATTCGTCTAGTTGTTGCTTCGAATGTTATGCTTTCGGTCACCAAATGTGCGGCCGTAATCTCAAAATGTAGCCCGGCGCGCAGGAGGTTAAGGACATCAGATGCGGCGGCGGCCATATCAAGGCACGCTTATCGGCGCGCTGCGTGGGTCAGCGTGCCTTGGGCGTTTTTCGGACCAAACTTCGGACTCGCCTCACAGGGAGACAGCAAATTATCATACCATAAATTAAAGCAAGCCGGACCGGAACGGGTTCGGGCGTGCGGGCACGGGCGCGGACCGCGTTTTCGGTCGGTGCGCCGAAATGCAAATGAAGTTATTGTCCGGGCTTTTTTATGGTCATTTTTTGTGCTCGTTTTTCGTTTCCGGCGCGCGGGGTCACCGAATGCACGCGGCGATTTTGTTTTGCGCCGCGCAGGGTCCGACAGTCGGGGCTGCCCCGCCAGATCGATTAACCGTCAATCGAACCGTTAACGGTTTGCAAACATTATACGGCGACCGTACGGCGCACGCACGATCGCCAGCCGGAGGGGCGCGCGGGGGTACCGTTAACTGTGGCGAATGGACAAGTTGCAACTGACAAAAATGTCTTCATGTCGCCGGGCACGATCGTCGGTAAGGAACGACGTGATTGTATTTTTGCTTTTGCGCGGACAAGTACCGAGGACGGACCCGAGAGAGAGAGAGACAGATTGATCAATACCTGATCTGATGGCCCATCGATCTGGTGATGCTCCTGGTGATAATGGTGGTCCGAGTTTCTCCAATGGCATCCTCCTGGCCATCCCGGCGCTCCAGACGCACGACGTTCCTGGCGTCGTTTAACCAGTTTTTCGCGTCCCGTGCCCCATTGCGATAAGCGAGGACGCCGTTGGGTCCACGAAATGTCAAACGGGAGACGGACGTTGACGGACCGCGGGATGTGTATGATTTAATAGCGCCATTCACCTACGCCCATATATGGCTACTGCCCCGAACGCCCCCTCCCGGGTTCGGCGTGCGTGCGTCGAGTAATCTCGGGAAGTCGCGCCCTGCACCACTGCATCTGCAATTCGAAACGGGTTGCGGTTGCTAAATGAACCACAGACATCGATCGGTCGGAATACTGATTCGGCGGGGGGCCCACTTTCCGGCGGCCATTCTTTTGATGATTCTCCTCGTGAAAGGGCCTCTCCAAGGGCTAGAGAAGGTAGCCTCCCGAGTGAAGTGCAATATGATGTGCGGATGGCGCAGAATTGTCCGATCGGAGCGTGTTTTTGAGCGATTCTGACCTTCTAGCCAGCAGGTATCACGGGAGGCCTTATCTTCGATCGCCGACAGTCATGAATTCTTAGCCCAGGCTTCGGCACGATCGGAGAAGACATGGCGATAGAGTTGGTTAAACACGATTCCGACGTTAGAATTTCTGGTGGCATGCCGCACGTTCTTGGGCTACCGTTCGTGACCGTGACGATGTGGGACCGCGATGCTTCTCGTTTCTTTGTGGCTCGTGACCCGCCCCGCGACACATTTCATTCGAGCGAAGCAAAAGGGTATTTAATCGAACCGGAGAGAGAGCAGAAGTGTTCACAGGCAGGCAGGCATTATTCATCCTACTAACGGGATGGCCAAGGTGCTGACGGCGTGCTGTCAAACACTCGACTTCACGTGATCTCCTCTTGGCGATCGTTTCAATCGCAGTTCTATTTCCGAGTCGCGAAAAGAGGGCCATCAAGTGCGCTCCGTCCGCTCGCTGCGCGTTAAATGGCCAATAATGAGTCAATCGATTGCCGGGGGCGTGCTGGTGGTAGTGGAGCGTCTTCAAGAGCACGGAGCACGCGATCGCGCCCTCGGCCCGCCACTTGAGCCGGATGATAATTAATTGAGCCGATAATTGAGTTTAAGTATCGGCAGAGGCGCCGGTACGGTGCGCGAAATCAAGCCGCGCGCGCGCGATGATGGAAATTGATGATTGCCCTCGGGGTGCCCCGGTCCTCACCGGCGAAGGAGAAAGCTGGCCTTGGACCACCCTCTTGGGTTGGAACTGTTTAACTCTGGCGATTTAATTTGATAATGCTCAAAATTTCCCAAAGACAATTATATATTTGCTGGCCAGCGAAACGTGACCACGGGAGGAGCTTTACGAGCCGTTTGGAGGACATAATGGCTTTCTCACCGCCCGAGTGGCACTTACAGTTATGAGTCATTCGCTGGGTGGTTAACGATGGGAGAGCGCAGTAAAGATGATGGCATCGGCGGAATGTAAACCCGCTGTGGCTTCCCGACTGGAATCCATAATCTTTCCCCCGCAGAAGCGTCACGTATCGCGTCATTTGCTCTGCCCAGAACTGGCCTGGGGTGGGGTGAATCATTTCGCCTGGCCACGCAACCGCCAAACGCCCAGACAGAGTGTCGACACGGGTTGCTCCATCGCAATGTGCGCTTCCCCCGGGAGCGAGCGCTGCAATTCCAAGGACCAAGGACACCGGACCGGCAGAGGGTAATGAAATTATAATGGTGCATGCAATCCATTGGGGCCACTGGAACACGGACAAGGTCGTTCCGCTTAGTTTAATTGGTGCACTGGAGCCTGTGGAAGGCGGGTTCCGGTGGCTACCGGCGACCTCTGACCCGAACGGAGAACGGTGGGCGCCGCGTGGTAATGAAAAGTTCCGTTCTCAAATGGGGTTGGTGTGCCAGCCGTGGGCCCACGGGATGATGTCACCGGATGATGGGGTTGCCGAGGTCCATTCTTGCGCATTTACTTTTGCGCGCCGTGTTGTCTTTCGCCGGTGCCAGTGTTTTGCCATCGAAAAATACGGTAAACAACGGGCAGATTTGGTGGCCTACTCTCGGTGGTGGTGGTAGTGTCAGGCCAGGCCACGCTTGGGTCCCGTAGATCAATATTGCGTTTTTTGCCGATTGAAAATTCATCGCGCGGCATTACATCATGGCGCTATTACTGGGGCCATGAGCCGGGCTTTACAATATTCACCCCGAGAGTCGGCGGCTCAAGGACACCGGCCACGTAGCGCGTCCCACAAATCATTACTAGCTGGGTAGCTGCAAACTTGGAAGCACCTTCTAAGTCGGGTGGCCCCGGATTAGCTTGTCCCCAAGGTTCATATATTAATATCGGCCAGAAATGGTGTCCGTTTCCGAAAGTTGCTTGAAATAATTATCAACAATTATATTAATTGGTCGCTGCACAAGTCGGTGAGGCCAGTTTTGGGCGGCCATAAAACGCGAGGTACGATTCTAAAACTGTTGGACGCGGGCACCCCGGAAAGAAGCTCCAATCTAAATCGTAGACCAACACCGTGGGGCGTCCAATTGGTCCGTCCTGACCACGTGCTCTGGAGCGTGGCGGAGCGTCGCTGAATAATGCATCTCGTGGCTGGCTGGCTGGCCGGCGAAGCACGTGCTGCTGGCGGCCGGAAACGGTGGGCCGTTGGCGGGCCGATTGTTTACGATACTCCGCTGGATGGTTAAGTTAAACATTGTCCATCTCCCTTCTCCCTTTTGTGAGGGTCCGACCAGACCGGCATCCATTTCAGGCGTTCCCAAAAATGCAGATGCTTCCAAACGAGGTCCGAGAGGGAGACATTTGATCGCCTCGCCCGCGATAAGTCCCACCCGTCCCACACCCGGTTCGCCCGGGGGTCGTTGCGGCCAACGCAATCCCATAATTTCTGTTCCGTTCCGTTCCCGTTGCAGTAAGATAAACATTCCTGGTGCTGGAACAGAGAATGGTTCCCGGAAGCCGCTTGGCAGCCGAGAAAATTGTCTCCCGTGGGGTCACTCCGAACACTCCCTCTCTCTCTCTCTGTGACACTGATTTATCCACGGATCTGTCTCTCTCTCTCTCTTGCCCTCTGTGTGCCATCCGATTTACTGTCCCCAGTGTGGCAAGGCAAAGAATTAGGTCATCCACCATACCATGTCGTGTCTAGGATGACGCCATTTTCGCCAGTTGACGCCCCGCACACACACACACACACACACAGGCGCGCGCGCGCGGGTCAGATACGAAATAAAATATTAATAGACGAAATGCACGAAGCGGCCAGTCCTCGTTGTTTTTGTTGTTGTTGTTGTGGATTTTTCCGTTACTCATTTTGACAACGCGGCCGAAAAGGGGAGACGAACTTTTCCGACGACGACGACACAGCATCATGATGCGTGTGGTCGAAGGTCATGTTTTTTGGGTTGGGTCTGGCTCCGGGACGAGATGATGTCCTGTGGCCCCCGTCGCCGTCTGTGTCCTTATGACAGACGCATGGCAATCGATCGATACGAAGGTTCATTGGCTCATTTTGTGACGGGTTGTTGTCAATTTTATGTCGGACCACTCACTAAGGAGCTTCTTTTTGTAAAATATAATCCAGTCCTTAACCTCATTGTGTACCTCTTTAACGTACGTAATTTTTTTACCGATACAGTTTTTCGGAGCCCATCAAAGACTTTCTTCGTGTTGATCCTTTTAGAACTTTTAAGTTCTGGCTTTCCGATGTGCCAATAATGATTGAATAACTTTGGTCGGTGACTTTTAGTGATAAAATAGCAAAAAGTGTGACCCACCTGAGTCAAACTGATTGCCCAACGCGGTCATAGGGGGGTCGCACCGGACCGCCGACCGGATTGCCACCAAACGTGACAACACTTTCGATTGCATTGGAACGTCGGGCCCGGCGAATGCGGCTCGACACCATGTACAGATGACGGATGATGCGATCATTTACATTAATAAACTATTTGCATGCGTGGGCCAGCCGTCCGTCCGTGGGCTGGCCGCCACGGTGATGACGACGTCGATGGCGCATGTAATACACTCACTCAATATCAATCGACCTTAACCCGGGGGGTGCCTCGACTACAATTGACAGCCCGAAGGGCCCTTCGTCGATGTCGCAATCTAACGAAACACGAAGGTCCGTTTTCGGTCTCTCGGCCGCTTGAAATTAGATGCCCTTTTATCGGCCATCTGACAGCCAATTTCCAAATCGGATCGCAATCGCGTCGATCGCGCGCCTGTGTAACGTGAGATCAGATTGGAATTTGTCAAAATATTCATCAATGAGCGGCGCCCGAAGCGGTTGGCCATTTCACGCACAAACATTCGCGTCACTCTGGCCTGTTTTCTGGTCTGGCCAGTTCTACGGTCCGTTTGTGCCCCTCGTCGTCGTAGTCGTTATCACTGACACCATCTCTGGGCTCTCGTGGGGATGGAGTTTCGGGGCGTAACGGCGTTCAACCAATTAAACCGGCCTCGACCCGCGGCTGGTGTTGTGTGGGAGTCAAGTAGTTCTCATTCTGGACTCACCGGAGAACACATGGGAACTAACTACGACGGACCGCGGCACGGCCGTGGATTAACGTGGACCGCCCGCCCGGGTCCGCCAAATTTATATCCTTTTAAGTGGGCCTTGGCGCGCTCATCTTTTGCGACCCCGCACAAAAGCACGGACCGACGGGCGCCTTGGTTTGGCCAATTCTCCTTTCACTTTAATGTTTATTTGATCACGTGACCTGTCCACTCACCCGGGTCCAAAAAAGGTGTTTTCTGGGTGCCCGTGAAGCATCAGCAGGCATCAGACCAGTTTTGGTTTGCGTCCCTCCCGGGGCGTGCCGCCGTGTAGAACCGTCTTGCCCGTCAAGCGGCAAGGTTAACGGGAACTCGGGCGAGGGCGCACGCAGAGGAATGATCGTAAATCATACGCGAAAGCGCGTGTCGTGCGTGAGAGAGAGAGAGAGAGACAGGCAAAGGGTAAGCTTTCTCCTCGGGGAGGGCGTCCCCAAAACTGTAGCAAAAGACCGCCGCCGCGTCCCGGTAATAGACCTCGACACCTCCCGCCGCTGGACACCCTTCACAAAACGGATTAAACGGTGCCCGGGTTTGATGTGCGGGCTTCATGTTGACGCACTTCCAGGGGGAACTGCCGGGCTCCGGGTTGGTTGTTGAAATGTGTTCATTTTGATCGGAGCGATAACAGTGTACACGGTCGAAAGATCGGGAGTCGGGCCGTAACGCACTCCACGGGGGGTGGGTGCCCTGTTGAGGGCACCCCATGTGTCTCTTATGCTTGGCCGGGAGCTGCCTCGGCGTAATTGAAAAGCAACACCAGCCAGCCAGCGAACGGAGCGCTCTCCGAGTGTGTGTGGTGAGGTAATTAGTATATTTTGTTAGAAACGAAAGGTTCCGTTTTGGTGGAGCCCTTTGTGGCGTGTCCCGCCACAACGACGTCCCACACACAGCGACAGTGCCTGGGTCGTCCCTGGCAACGGCAGAGGGTGTTAAATTATTGCGTAAAGATTTAATAACTCTTCGCCTCGGCCCACGGCCGACGATGGGCTCAGCGAAGCGGTAGCGTGCCAACAACGCATTTGGAGTGCATAAAGTGCATTTTACGACTAGTTACTGGGGGGCGCTACCCGTTAGAGGAGGGGTCTCTGGAACGCAAGGTGACTCTAAATTTGGCACAAAGTGGTTCAATGTCTCGTTACGGTTACATTCTAGCAAACAAGTGATCGAATTTTCCAACAATAAAATATAAAACGATGTAAATTAATTGACAAACGTTACCTTCTTTAAGTCAACTTTAGCCTTTCTATCGACTTTTTCCCTTTCTTCGCAATCGACTCTTGACGCCGGTTCCTCGAAGAGGCCATTTTATGCTCAGAAATAGTTAAAAATCATGTCTTAGAATTAGTGGGGGGAATTAGAGGGTGTCTTAAATGGGTCTTAAACAATCACGCCCCTCGGAGGGGACACTACAATTGGCTGTTGTTAACAAACTACCTGACAAATGGCCCTTAAACTGGTCCTCTTTACGGCCCTAACTTCCTCTTTGGCGGACTTTATTTCACTCAACACATGGATCCATCGGTCCATCTATTTGTTCAACTTGATCTTTTATTTGTTTCACTAATTTATGAAATTTCTTCCGCCGACGGAGCAGCGTCAATTGGGTTCTCACGGCGGGTCCAGCCGGGGGACAACCATTTTCCTCTCCCCGCTTTTTGTCTGGTAACACTTCGGCAGCAAAGATCTTTCGCGACGATCGGCGCAGATGTTTGGCACCTTGAGCCGCGCTGGAAATGCTGCTTTGCTTTCATTCGCTTCGGAGCGATCCGCCCCCCGGGGAGTTGACATAATTCATGCACGCGGCTTATGCTCAGCGAACCCGAACGCTGGGGCCGCCACCACCAACCATCATCAAAACCCGCGCTCCGGCGCGCAGTGGAGATATATTTATTGTGCGTTTGTTAGAGGCAAGCGTGGAGTTCCGGCGATTTGGCAAACTTCTTGCGAGGTGAGGTGAGTTTGGCAAATAAACTGGCCACTAAGTGCCGCGTATGAATGGGGCGGCGGCGCAGAACCCAGCTCGACCCAGCTCTCTTGTGTGCCTTGAAGATGTGCGCGCCGTTAGTTTTTAATCTTGCCCGGCGACCACCCGCTGGGGCCATCTCAACCTACCCGCTCCGAACTGGAGCGCGCAAAGTGGTCCGTGTGCAAGTGATTGGCAAACAATGTCCAGCGTTGATTGTGCGTCCCCGTCGGTCGATCATGTGGCTTGAGAAGAGTCAAACGGCATCGTCATCATGCAGGCCCGCCCAGTGATCAGTGGCACCGGCGTGAAGCGATCATTAATATCGTCCACTCCGTCCGGTGGGACACCATCTGGTGTCCCCGAGAATGCAAATTATGGTTACGATCCGCTTCGGTGGGTCAATGTCATATTTGACCAACATCTGGCATGGCGTGGGCTTATGAATGTGAATTTTAATCAACCCGAGGGCGCAGCCGGAATGTTTATGGACCCTACGGTTTATACGGTGTTAAAATACCCCAAACGGAACTGACTTTTGTACGCAATCGTAATGCTCACTCATTGATCAACTCCTGAGTCTTATCAGCGCGCGCACGGCGTCTTTCAACGCAGCCTGTCAAGACGTTTCATAACAACTGGCGGAGCTCTCGGCAGGGTGTGAATGAACGCCGCCTGGTGCCACCGACTGCTTCATTGACGAAAACCTGTCTGAGATAAGGAGGCCGGCCACTGGACCACCGCCTGATGGAGGTGTTGATGGAGATCCTTTCAATCTCGCCGCTCGCGCGGAATCATAATTTTATGCGCTCCGATGATGTCAGCCCGCAGCACGGGCACGGGCACGAGGGGACAGTAGCAAAAGGCACAACACCCCTCCGGCGTCCGGCGGTTGTTGTTTGTTTTCCCAGGAAACGGAGGCGGCCGTGGATCGTGATCTGTGTGGCGCGGCACCAACAACGGAGCGATCGGCCGCTAGACTTCCTATTTATAATTCTGCACGTTGTTCGGTTCGATTTTGCGAAAACAACACACCCGATGGGGGGAACGTTGCACAATCGCTTATCGCGACCCCCCGCCCCGTTGGCGTGGTCATCGGGACGCGATCGATGCAACCGATGCATCGTCGACGACGTGCACTTTTTGCGATGCGCACATTATGTTTATGTGCCGCGGCCCTTTAGAGGGCAGCAGCGATCGTGTGTGTTGGTGTCCGTCATTTTCATCTTCCCAGCATCGGCATTCTACTTGCTCGTCCATCCGACTTCTGGGGTCCGTTGGGGACGGTCCGTGCGACGATCCCTGAGAGACAGAGATAGAGAGAGAGTGTGTGTGATCGAGAGACGCGAACGTGTCTTAAAATAAAACCCAAACGATCTTAACGATCGTCGGAAAGGAGACGTTTTTCGGAGGCGAGCACGGAATCGATGACATCATGCTGTGTGGGGATGCTGCTGCATTAGAAACGCGAGCACCCCACGGGGACCGAAATGGAGGGCCCAACACTGTCGGGTTGGCCCGTTTAGGGACCGATGGGCCTGCGATCGACCTGGGAAGAATTCTGCAAGTTATGTGCTGTGCGAGCGCGCGGACGTCTTGATTTATGACGGCCCACCACCTTCCCCAAATGGTCCCATCATTGGGGCCCTTCTGGGCTCCATTTCGGTGTCAGAAAGGAACGTCAAACGTGTTTGAAAACGAGGGGCACTTCTGGGAAGGTTTTCTGAAGCACCGAGGAATTCTGCAGAGGATTCCGGTTAATGTTTCTCCGAATTCCGAGGTAATTCGGCAGAATGCTCTCCATTTCGGGAGGTGCCCCCCAGCTGTGACAAATTGGGGACTGCGTGATTCGTCGCGCAGAGTTCACGTTCGCATCTAGAGTTGTTACGACCTCTCAAACGCGGACAGCAATATTCGACTTAGTGTCGGATCGCCATCTTCGGAACGCTAAATACAATGGCCACTTCCTGGGTTGTGGCCGTCGGCGGCTCCAAATCCGGCGCATTGGTGGTCCTCCAAGAGACACGGTGTGCGCTTCACGCTGGTCGTAAAGTTAACGAAAAAGGAGCGACCGAATGCACCGAAGGGCGCAATAAATTACTGTTACGGTCGTCGTTCGATCAGCGCATCGGTCCGGTGCACCTACGGCGGAAATAGAATCAGTGAAAGGAAGTGCTGTCGGTCTGTCTTGGCTTGGTGGGGCTTGGGTTGTAATTCACCACGCTAAGGACCACCGGGTTACGGAATTCGGGACTTTGTCGTGAATCCGCTTAAAATGACAAACAGCAACGTTCCTAACGTTTGCTTTGAACAATTTTTAATGCCGTTGTTTAACGTGTCTTGGGCGCTGGAAACCTCCTAATTTAGTATTCACCGCGAGCCGAGTAGAGCCGTAATGGCCAGTCAGTGGAGCATCATTGTATGGTAATTCGGGAACAGCGCGATTCGAAGTTATGCTCGCTCGCGTCCGAAGATTGAAGCATATTCTCGCGAGCTGGGTGACGTAATTTGACACAGTCCGGTCGTTCGCGTCATTCCGTTTGATTTCACTTACAACTTCTATTGCGCTGACACGCGCGGTGCAGTTTTTTTCGAAGGTCTATTTCGAGGTATCGGCCGGTAGAAGCTGTTACTTTCACCAAGCCCAGCCCAGCTTCGAAGGGTCCCTGGAATCCATTAGCTTAGCAAACATGCTTTCCGTAAAAAACGGCATCCTGGAGCGCACGCCCGTGTTTTAAAGTTCTCGCTCGTCCGGACGTGTATCCCACAGGTGGGGCACGCCAGCTGATGGATGGTGGAAACCGATCAATCTACATAATGCTCCCGTGTGCGCGTCCGACCCGCGCGGCCCCGCAGAACGCATACGCTGACCTGGATTCGAATGGGTCGTAAAGTATCGAGTTCGTGAGCGCAATAAAAGAGGGATTTCAAGCAGCGGACAGGCGGGGGGACGAACCTACTAGAAAATGGTGGAAAACGACCGCAGCATAAACACGGGACGCGGGACCCAACCCATGCTCGGCAGCTCTTTTATAGAGTTCTAGCGATAACCTTTAGCTCCGGCGTCTCGCTGCCTCTCGCTATTGCCTTATTTGCCGGACACTTAGTGCCATTATTTCACCGCGCACCGCTGCCGGTAAACGATGCTCCGGCTCCGGAATGGGTATCTGTCTGCCAATTGCCGGTGACATCATTTGCCGGATCATTTACTTGAGACCAGCACACGTCTAGGGTCGGGAGCTCTAAAAAGGCGGAAGGAGTAATGAAAATGCATTGCCACGTTTTCCACAGTTTCTTACCTCGGGCCGGGCCGGGATCGGATTTCCTCACGTTTTCCGTGCACTTGTGCAGCGTATGTAGTGTAAATATTTACACAACCGGCCCGGTACCCAGCCAAGTGGCCTTCCGGCACTAAGGGGCTATTTCGGAAGCACTTTTCACGGAGAGTGGCCTCCCCTCCGGAGGAAGGCGAATTGTGCAACAATCCGTGAAAGTGTGTCAGCGTCAGAGGTAGCTCTCGAAGTTGCGGGAATGGCGGCTTTTTGTGGTTAAAAAGGCACATGATGGCGGTTGATCGATGGCAACTTGATCGAACCACCGATTGGTAAACGGTTGAGCACCGATTGAGAACAATCAAAGAACCCTTTGGGGCGCGTTGCGAGCCAGTGAAAAATGTTGGTCCACTACCGGTTCAGCTGAAAGTAATTCGTTTTGGCTACTTCACTGGAAGCTTGCCAGAAAAAAAAGTCCGGTATAGGGGAAGAAATTTGCCTACGATACGGTACAGGTGAGGTACAGGCCACGGTACAGGCGTAGCTCCTACGTTAGAGAGTCTAAAAGTCTAATCGCTAATCTGACCGCCGATGGGTGCTTATTTATTCGGTGCGAACCCATCTTATTATCACGCTCGGCGGGAAAATAGTAATAAAAACCGACCCCCACCGCCTGATGATCGGAGATGATGCAACACATAAGCAGGGGGGGGGCGCAGCATCCCCATTAGGCAGGAGGCGCATTCATTAAATCATGCGTATCGACAACGATTGCCGCCCAAACTACCACCACCACCGCCCAAACTACCACCACCACCACCAGCCGTTACTACGGCTGGTGTTTGATTTCACATGCTATCCGAGGGCGTAGTAGGCGCAGGCGAACAAATTAATTGAGTAAAATATTATTGAAATTGATATTCAATTCACTCTTGCGCCGCGCTAGTCCGTGCCGATGGTCGATGGTTGTCCGGGGGGCATTAGTCATAATTCCCGTAATAGTTCATCGGGCGTGCCGCTTTTCTAAAAATACACTAAAACTCCGTACGTTTTATGCTCTCCCCGCTCGGAGTGGAATCCCGCAAAGTCCGGTACGATCGGCACCACAGGGTCGACCAGCGAAACATTTACCTATAGCTCAACGGGCCGGCTAATTGGGACCGCATGTCGGCGTCACGGACAGGCGGCACGTGTGCGTAGTTCTTATCCCCAGTGTCGAGCTCCAATCGATCACCACCAGCGACCGATCGGTCGGTGTGTTGTGTCGTGAAAATTAGTTCCAAAATTAACCCCCCGCCATTCGTACTTTGCGCTGATAATTGGCCACGAAATGTGTAACATTTGGAAAACGCAACGAAAAACGCCGGTGACAGATCCAACGGCGGCCAGGTTTATTTTTATCGCCATCCGCAAGTGGCAGCTGTTCGGGGAGCTCTCATCATCGGTGTCAGCCAGCGCGACGATGCGTTTATTTGGATGGTCTACTTGCAGACCGTGGCTGGACCAGCAGAGCACTGCAATCCCTGGTCCTGGGGCCAGTGATGGTGCTTTCTTATGATGAATCGTTCCTGTGCTCGCTCGTTCGGCCAATTCCATTCCGGTGCTGTCATCGCACCCAACACGACTGCACTGTCTGTCGGTCGTCCCATTAGCTACCGATGGCCATTAGGTAGTCGCCAAGCGTGTGCTGCTACACCCAGGCCATTAAAAACGTACCACAATCTGTTCTCACAGCACACGCTCCATTTGCCCAAGTCTTGCCCTTCGAAAGGGGGACGACCGCCGAACCCAAAGGAACGATGTTTATATTTTATTTACTTTCTGCCGATTTCTGCCGTACGTTGCTTGCTTGGTCCGCGCACAGTGATTTGACGACGACACGCGGGACACGGGTTTTGATTAGATTACCGGTCGCCCATTTAAGGTTAGGTTAACAAACGGCGCAGAGTGCTGGTGGCCGCTGACTACCGGATCCCGCGAAGTGTGAGAGACATAAAGTCCAGAGTGCAAATCGTGGCCACACGCGAAAATGAGCCCCATCGCCGGCGAAGAATCGTTTCCATCGTTTATGGGCCGCATGAGTGAGCGCCAGGAGTGAACGCCGCGGGCCGAGGAAGCATCCACAGTGTTAGTGTTTAATTAAACTCAACATCGTTCGCGTCCGTCCGTCCGCGTGCGACAGGCGACCAAAACGGGGTGTCCCTGAACGGTAGTTGGAAATCGATCGAAACTCCCATCGAACGCGGCAGGACGCCGCTAGTAATCTAGTCGTCAACATGGGTGCGCCACCTGCCAAGAAGCCGCTGGTCAACAGGAACCTAATATCGTTGAAGATTGTCCTCTTTCTCTTCTACGGAGGTAAGGTCCCCATGCTCGTGCCGGTTGCAGGAGAAAAGCTTTAAAGTGTCGTTTCGTTTCAGCCTTGGGATGTCTGCATCCGTATCTGCAGAAGCACATGACCCTGACCGGGTTGAACTACTACGAGTCGCACCTGGTGACACTGATTGCGCCACTGGTGGCGATCCTGGGACCGCTGATTATCGCTCCGCTCGTCGATCGACTCGCCGGCCGCTCGGGATCCTCGTTCGGCAAGCGATTACGCCTGCTGGCCTCGCTCTGTATGATCCTCTCGGTGGTCCTCTACTCGGTGCTGTTCTTCGTTGTGCCGCGCGTCGAACGGGAAGAGTCTAGCCGGTCGATGGTGAGCTTCGCCTGTGACTACGATGGTGCCATCATCTTCCAGCAGCGCTGCAGCGAGGAGCGAACCTGCTACCAATGGAAACGAGAAAAGGTACGGCACTGCACGAGGAAGGAAACTTCAAACCGATTGGTCAGGATTAACGATTTCCCCGCCTTGCCCTGTTTCAGATTGGCCACCTGACGCTCACGAACTGCTCGTATACTTGCCAGAAGCCGGTCGAGTTCGAGAACCTGAATCACCCGTACACGAAGGGTCTGGTGTTGGCTTTGTCCACCGAGAGCTCGGTCGAGGACGAGGATTACGATCTGAGCGATGAGCCGCTGCCGGCACCGGAGAACTTCAAACTGCAGCCACGGGTAGAGGTGGACAACACGCCGATCCCGGTGCCACACATTTGCGAGCACAAAGGGGACCGCGAGCGGGAGCTCTGCCACGCGTACACCTCGGCCGCGACCTCGCTCAAGCTGGCCACGGTGCTGCGGAGCGCGGTGAACGAGGAGAACGAGACGCACAGTGCCGAGTGGTGCCGCTACCCGCTCGACGGGTTCTCCTGCGAAATCCCCGAGAAGCAGATCACCTGGATGAAGCTCCTGACGAACTCTTCGAACTGTACGCCCAAAGTGGAGTGCGAAGTGGCCGATCCGTACGACGACGAGGAGAGCGTGCTGTCCGAGAGTGTTTGCATGAAAGTAAGTGGACTCCCGGTGTCCCTTGGTCCCATCATCTAACGCTTGCTCTCTCCCGCGCCCCCTTTACAGATTGTTGGTGACCCGGAGTTGACGTTCTGGTCGTACCTGGTGCTCCGGTCGCTGGGCGATGCGTTCCTGTTGGCCGTCATTGTGCTGCTGAATGCGGCCACCATCATCGCGACTCGGGAGACTTCCAGCGGACGCGGAGACTTTGGTCGGCAGATCGTGTGGGGTGCCATCGGGTGGGCCATCTCGTACTTTGCCCTCGGCTGGTTCTTCGAGACGTACTACGGGTACGTGGGGCTGGCGCTGCTGGCCGCCCTCGTGCTGCTGGTATCTTCCGGTATGCCACTGACGCCACCGGAGATGTGGTGGCATACCAAGTGCGGCATGGTGGCCATCCCGATGTCGGCCATCCGTCGGTACGGGCCCGAGACGGCCGGACTCTGCTTGGTGACGCTCATCCTGGGGACCTTCTGGGCCGTGCTGGACAACTACGAAGGGGTGCTGGTCAAGACGTACGACATTCACCCGCTGGCCGAGGACTACTACGGCGAGGTGTGGAGCGCGTTCATCGTTCTCGGGGCCCTGCTGACGATCCCGGTCCTGTGGTACGCGGAGAAGATTGTGGATTTTTGCGGCCACTCGAACATACTGATCACCGCCATCACGACGTTTATCCTGCGCTTCTCGCTGCTCGCCTCCACCGACGTCACCTGGTGGCGCGTGGTGATTGACTTCCTCTACCCGGTGACGCTCGGGCTCACCTGGCTCACGATCGTGTTCTACATGCGGCACATCATTCCGCGTCGGGTCATCACCACCGGCCAGGCATTGCCGGTGATCTTCCACTTCTGCCTGGGCCGCTTCCTCGGGGCGCTGATCGGAATGTGGACCACCATCGAGCACCTGATCGTGACGTTCCAGGCGTTGGCCATCACCGCGTGCGTCATTTCGGTCATCTACTTCCTGCTGTACCACCTGGTCCTGGCGCCACGCTGTGCCGCTCGGCTGCACCACGAACCGTCAGCCACCGCGCTCCACATCACGGGCCCGGAGGCAAGCGCTAATGGACAGCAACAGCAGCAGGGGCCGGCGCAGGGACAGCAGCAGCCGGTTCAGACGAACGGAAGCTACCAGCCGCTGCGAATCTATCACAACTATCGCGGGCGCAAAGGACACTTCCGTTACTAAATGGCCCGCCTACGCAAGTGTTCGTTCCCTCTCTCTCTCTGCGATTCCTTCCTAGTCCAGTGTTCGTTTCGGCGCACGGCTGACGGACCTCCGCACCTTCG
This sequence comes from Anopheles cruzii, assembly GCF_943734635.1. Taxonomy (NCBI): domain Eukaryota; kingdom Metazoa; phylum Arthropoda; class Insecta; order Diptera; family Culicidae; genus Anopheles; species Anopheles cruzii. Next base: position 11,780,743 of record NC_069144.1, on the reverse strand, counting down.
TTCGATCAACACTTTCGATTGTGGCACCAACAAAAGAAACCAAAACTCCTTATTCAAAGCCGGCGAAGAGCGATCATTCTGCACAACCCCCCTCGACTAACGACTAACAACGACAGTATCGATTGTTTTCTGTTTTTACCGACCCTTCTTTACCGAATTAAATGAACGCGTCCAACAGACTTACTATTTATTGGACTGCCGGGCAGTGATGCTTTCCCGGATCCCGCGAAACGCACGTCCTGTTGGATTTTAGTTTAGTGTAGTTAAAATACGAACCCAGTCCTTCCCCGTTCGCAAGCATCGTACCCTGCTGCCACCAGCAGTGTACGATGGTTACATGGTATGGTTAAGTAATCTCAATTCTCCTATAGGTCACAATTTCGACTATTAAACGACGCTCAATCCAGCGATCAGAGCATCCTTCTGATTGAGTTCTTGCCCTTTCTTGGGTCCTCTTAACTAACAAGAAACGAAATATTTACGAACCTTAAATGGAAAGCTATCCAATAAGCCAGCACACCGCAATCAAAACCACACAGCTCCTGGTACTCATACCGAATCTCTTAGTGATAGAACGATGGACAGATGATACCAAGGGCTCGCGCGCCTTCTATTTACTCGTCTGTAATCCGTAAAAAAACAAAAGTAACAATTAACTACTCTCTACTCGACTCGCACCCAAACTCAGAGCTCCACCGCGATTGTGCAAAAACTCGCCTTAAGCCCGACGCGGTGCTAATGGATGTCCGCTGTCCGCAAATGTCTTTAGCCGTAAGAGCAGCGACAAAGAAGCGCCTTTAGCCGAAGCAGGAGAAACAAATTGTTAAACAAAAGTGAGGCAGTCTATGAGTCTATTACTCCTGTCGCCGCCGAAGCAGCCAGGCACGCAAGTGACCGCCCGCACCCGCGGGTGGTTTGTGTTCTTTCTTTTTGCAGCTATTAATGTTGACCATATATAGAGGGACACGCCGAAATAGTTCATATTTGTAAATAAATTTAAGCAATACCGAAAAAGCTGAACAACTTTTGGGTAACGTTTTATAACTTTTCCTACACCCGACAGGAGATCAGGGGTCTAATTGGTTTGTTTATTGTTTCTCCGCGGTACACTCCGCGGCACGAAGCCGCCGGGAACTCACCTTTGTTTTGCCAGCCCCGAAAGCAACTCTCTGGACAGCGCGATTTAGCGAGAGATGCTTAAGGGGAGGGCCGCTGCGCCGCTCATTGTGGCAGCGTTGATTGATGCCACGAGCCGGAGCCGCCGCCAATTCGTTAGCAGCTAGCGGGTGGGCGAGGCTGGTGGTAATGGGTGGCCACAACCGGATCAGACCAGCCGGGCGGGTTCGTTTGGATTAATAAAAATAAACAGCACCGCGCTAAGCACTACCCCGAGGTCGCGCGACGTATCACAATAAGTATCCGTCGTGGCCACCGGGGGATTTGACGCTTCAGTCAATGTTTTGCCAACACACCAGGTAAGCTGAGAGAATGGTCTGTTAATAATCGATCGTACTGCAATCGATTGTTTGGGGGGGTCATTTTAAGGTACATCTTAAGCTCGGAGCGTGAGTGACCAAGCGTCTCCATCGGTGCGCGCGCGAAGGACACTCAGCCGCCTGTTGCCGCCTATTGATAGATCGCGATCGCGTGTGAGTGGGGCCGAGCGAGTGCCGGCGCTGCGATTCTTCTCGACGGCGAGACGGTCCGAGAATAGGTTCGCCCGTGTCCCGTTCAGTCCGTTCGGAACTTTCTCCGCGGTCTGAACCAGCGAGTGTGCGTGCGTTTGTGGCTGCCAAACGCGGCCAGTTTGGCCAGCAGCTAGGCAAGCTATTAATTTTCCAGCCGATCTTTAGTATCAAATCGCGCGCCATCGTGTGTTTGTACATCGTGTATCCCAAGGTTAGCGAACAAACCCCTGGTGGTGTTCCTGTAGGGTTGTTTCACTCAGTGGTAGTGTGTTTTAGTCCGATTCCGGGTCGGGTCGGGTCGATTCGATGCGGTATCCGGTTCAGGTTGGTTCAGAGGGTGCCGCGCGGATGTGCCGGGACGATAGCGAGTGAGCAGCGAGAGTGTTAGCTCCCGTCCGTGGTGCTAGGGGTTATTTTTACTTCTTCGTCGTCGCGGCCGAGAACGGATATTCGCGTGAATGAAAAACACACATTCGTGGTGACACCTGTCAAAGCGCAACCGGAACCGGTGGTAGCAGTGGTGCATCCGATCGGAGAGCCCTCCGCCAGTGCTACAGGTGGCCTTGGTGCATCATTTAGTTGATTGCAGTCCTCCGGGACTCTGGATAGCTGCGGTGTGTGTGTGATAGTGTCGCGGAGTTGGTCGGTGGTCGGATTTACGTAAATCGAGAGAGAGGATCGCACAGTGGAATCCTCGACGCGAAAAGGCGAGAGAGGGAGAGGCACATACACCGCCGCCGCCGATCGTGTGTGCGATAAAATTAAAAATCGAAACCGCCGCGCGCGCCTGGCCACATGAAAAACGCGGGGGAAAAAGAAAACAGAACGAACTGTCCCCGGTGCAGAGACAGAGCGAAGGAAATTCGAACCGCGCTGTTGCGTTCGCCGATGATCTAACCCCTGCAGCGGGCAGCAGCAGCAGCAGCAGCAGGGTCTCCTATTTTGATCCTCCGAGAGCTCGAAGGACGCGGACACGTGGTTGTAATGTGTGTGTGTGTGTGTGTGTGCGAGGCGATTGCAGTGGTGATGATGCAGAACGAAGAACGGATTTATGGCCGGCCTTACGCGGCTCTATTTTGCTGACGATCTGTTGAAAAGCATCTCAAAACGATCATCGAATCATCGTGTCTAATGTAATGTTACGTCGGATCGATCCACCGAGAGGCTCTCCGAGCGGATCTCGATCAAGAGCACCGCTGGCCTTTTTGTTCCGTTTCTTCGCTTGAGCCCAGCCCATGGTGATTGCTAAATTGTAGAAAATTGATAATTTTAGAAGCGTGTAGGCCGTCGTCATCGCCGTCGAACGTCAACAAGAGGAAAAACGGCGCTGAAAGACCGGAATGGATGTGCTAGGCTCGCGGTGCAAGGTCTAGTCCGAGTGGCCGAGTGGCATCTCTATATTTTATGACCTGTTTTGTTACGCTGCCACACACTCTAAAGGTGCCCCGATTCTTCCACCCACCATGAGCTGCTTGATTCATTTGCAAATTCCATTGCCAATGGCACTCTGCCCGCTCCACTCGAAGAAATGGACCGACCGACGACGGCGTCTGGCCAACAACCGGGGAGGGCAGCGAAAACGCCGCGAAAGTGCCGCCGCCTGCTCGCGGAGCGCAATTGGGTTCGCTTGAAGGTGGCAAATGCAAATTGATGGCCGCGACCGGTGCGACAACCGATCCGATCTCCTGCTGCCGTTGAGGTGCACCGGATAGGGATCATCAAATGTGGGGTTGCATCACTCTGCCGCTCACGCCCCATCTAATGTATGCATGTTGTTGTTGTTGTGTGGTGATAATTCGCTTGCTAAGTCCCATCCGGTGGTGGTGGAATGCCCAAACGTTTGTGCCCAACATTAAATTAGCACACCAAAATTCGGTGCGATGCGAGGCTTCCTGCTCATAAAAGGGTTTCTTACTGAGACGGCTGCTTTGATTGCCCGGCGTACATCCATAAAGCAAGGCTACAGGCTACGGGTGGACCATTTTGGCATTTGGTTTTAAACTGCGATCAAAGTAGACATCGCTCCCGAACCGCGGCGCGTAAAAAATTCGCTCCGCCATTTTTCGCCGGTGTTCTATTATTTTGAAGCCGCACAATGAAGCAAAGATGTAGTCGACGGCGTTAACCAGAAACAACGATTAAAAGGTCTTCTTCGTGGTCTCCGAGGGACGGATTAGAAAATGGCGCGCGTGACACATGATACGCGACACTTGACATGGCCGACACTTGACACTTTATTTAATTACACCCGGCCGCTTACGCGTGTTGCGGATTCTAATTTTCTTTTTCACCGAACGCGGCCGGCCAGAGTTTTAGGTGGGAACAGTGTATGGTAAGTTAGCACAGCGGGACCAGGACCAGTACCAGCAAGCAGTAGCCGGGACACCGACCGGCACGGGGCCGGGCCATGGAGGAACGGAAACCGTTTTTCGAGGCCAAGCACTGCCTCTCGCTGAAATGTGTCCTTTTTCTGTTCTACGGAGGTACGGCCACGAGAGGGGGCACACATTCGCAGCTTACCGATCTAACGCCGCGCCGCGCGGTTCGCTTTGTTCCAGGTTTGGGATGCATCTATCCCTTCCTGCAGTCCAACATGGCGAAGAAAGGGTTCGCCTACGATGAGATCTATTCGATCTCGGTGATCATACCGCTAGCCGCACTCCTGGGTCCACTGGTGTTTGCCCTGCTGGCGGACAAGTGGGCCACCGGAAACGCGTTCGCCTACGGCAAACGGCTGCGCATCCTGACGGCCGTCACCCTCATCGCGTCGATCGTGCTGTACGTGCTGCTAATGTTCGCCGTGGCCCGGACGCCACCGCCGGAAGTGTGCCAGCCGCAGGCGAGCTTCCTGTGCAACCGGAAGGGGGCCTTCATTGTGCAGGAAAAGTGCTCCGATGGTGGCGTGTGCCACGATTGGGAGGCGGAGAAGGTAAGGTCTAAGGCCAGGGTGTAGCATCAGTGGTGGCATCCGCTCCGGTACATGGTTCCCTTATGATTTTTGTAGAGCGGATTGCTGACGCTGGAGAACTGCACGTACCGATGTCAGAGTGAGGCGCAGTTTGAGAGCAACTGTTACGCCCGGCAGGCCAAGTCGGCCCAGCTAGCGGCCTGGATTCGGGAGAAGGAAGAGGACCAGGACGATGGCACGGTGCTGGACCTGGGCAGTGGCCAGGGAACGGTGGGCCGTGACTCGGACGGCGATGGGATCCCCGACGTGAATGATCCGGAGTCGAGTAATGATCTCGACGGGGACGGCATTCCGAATGATCAGGACCCGGACGATGATAATGATGGGTTGCCGGATGACGTGGACAATGATGATGATAACGATGGTATTCCAGACGATCAGGATGTGGACGATGATAATGATGGGATTCCGGATACGTTGGAAGGCAAAGCGCGATCGAACGATCTTGACGGGCCGGATACGTTAGAAGGCAAAGCGCGATCGAACGATCTTGACGGGGACGGTATTCCGGATGCGGAAGATGATGATGATGATAATGATGGTATACCGGATGCGGACGATGATGATGACGATAACGACGGCGTACCGGACAGCCAGGAGACGGTGCTGGTGCCAACCGCAATCGTGTGCGTCGACGGAGACGAGGAGGACGAGCTTTGCCACACGTACAGCGAGGGCGCGATCCAGCTGAAGGCCAAATTCGATGGGCACGGCGAGAAGGACGAGGGCACCGAGTGCAGCTATCCATTAGGTACTTGCAGCCCCGCCTCACTGCCATTCGCTAACGGTTTCTTTTTGGTTTCTTCGCAGACGGATTCCGGTGCCCGTTGGACAAGGCTTGGGTTAAGGAACAGCCTGCCGGCTGCAAGCCCGTCGTCCAGTGTGACATAGTCGAGCCGTACGAGGACGCTGAGAGCCTTCTGCATGGAACCCTTTGCGATGGAGTGAGTGAACCGAACCCGCACTCACAATCCGGATGGACCTGGAGAATAACAAAGTCCGCGTTTCTCCCGCAGGACGAGGACAACGATGGCGATGATGACGAGGGCGACGGAACGTTTTACTATTACCTGTCGGTCCGCTCGCTGTTGGACTTTTTCCTGCTGGCCGCGCTAACGCTGCTCAACACGATCATCGTGGTGGCAACCCGTGACCCCGCGAGCGGAGTGGCCGACTTTGGGCGCCAGCTGGTGTGGGGTGCCGTGGGTTGGATCATCTTCTTCAACGATGACTTCGAGCAACCGTACATGGTGTTTGTGTTTCTGTACACCACGGCCGCCGTCATACTGCTCAGCCCGCTCAAGATGGACCTGTCGCCGGCCGAGGATTGGTGGCAGTTCCGGACGGTGCCACAAAAGTTCCTGTCCATGCCGCCCCTGCGGAAGTACTTCCAGCGCTGCTGGCTGCCGTTCCTCGTGGCGATCGGTTTGGGCTCGCTGTGGAGTGTGATCGATTCGATCGACGAGTCGCACATCGTTGACCTGCCTGAGGACGAGGGCACCCCGAAGCAATCGACTCTGTTTCGCACGTTTATCCGCACGGTTCTGCTCGCTGGCGACCTGCTGGCCATTCCGGTGCTCGTCTACTCGCGGCGCATCATCGATGCGTTCGGCGCGTGCAAGATCCTGGTGGCCGCGTTCCTGTCGCTCGTGGTGCGCTTCATTCTGCTGGCCATCCTCGACTACTCGCTGTGGGATGTGGTGGAGGACTGGCTGCTACCGACCACGCTCGGGCTCACCTGGATCACGCTGGTGCTGCACTTCCGCGATCTGCTCCCGCGCAAGGTGTCCGCCCTGGCCCAGGCGCTCCCGGTGATAGCGCACTTCGGCTTCGGGCGCTTCTTTGGCGCCCTGATCGGCATCGAGCACCACTTCGAGCGGCTGGAGAATGACTACGAGGTGCTGGCCGGTGTCCTGTTCGGGGTCACCATCATCAGCATCGTGTTGTACCGCTACCGGGAGATCGTCCTCACGCACGTCGGCAAGTGCATCCCGGCCCTGAAACCCGCCGATGCCAACGGGTGCCCCGGCAAGGCGAAAGGGGAAACGAATGTCTAGAAACCGAGCGGAATATGTGTGCCGATTAGCTGCGGGCTGTTGGCTTCCGATGGAATCGAGCATTTTGGCACCGCCGTGGGAACCGTTGGCCGTTGGCGACGAACCCGTACTTTGTGGGACAAAGTGCCCAGGCACCACGTGAGAGAGCAAGATCGTGAGAAAGAAAGAGAGAGAGAGAGAGTTACCAAGTGTTGCTTTAGTTGCCGAGAGTTGTAATAAATAGTTTAACCACTGTGAACGATCGTTTCGGTAGGCAGCGATCGTAGCGCACCCATCGGCCATCGGCAGTGCGCGACTGCTCCGTTCACTTTTCTCAATTCTTGTCTAATTTCTTTGGAATGGTGGTGACACCTGGAAGCTATCCAACCACAGAACAAGATCATCAGCAGTGTAAGCATAAGATTAGTTCCTGGGCGATGCTACGACTACCAATATGCCGATCGATTTTGATTAGTTCTGTGACCTTATAGACATTTGCGAGGAATTTCCTCTTCTCGTAGACTTCCATTGTTAACTTTCCTGTAGCCCATCAAGCGAAAGCAGCAAGAGAATTAACATTGACGAGCATAAACTTGAAATGGTTTGATTGAAATAATCGATTGGACCATTTCATTTATTTCGCAAGTCTTATAATCTATTTATTGACACTCGAATGATGCCTTGTGCTAATTTAGTTGAAACATACACACGTACGTTGCGCATATAAATAGTTTAATCTACGTTATGATCTATTTTATGTACAGTTGAAGAAACTCCGCCAGGCACACGCCTCCGATACGGAGCCCATATGTTTGTGCCCCAGACAGACAAATTCATTCTCTGCTCTAATTGTCCTCAAATAAGCCGATTTTCCCCATCTCCTGGATCCCGCCATTTTCCATTTCCTGGCCGCTCGAGGCCAGCAACCGGTCTTCGAGGAGCTGCTTGTCTGGTTCGTCTTCTACACCGTCGTGCAGCACGTCCTTGTCTGGGACGGGGTCGTCCAGGGGTAGATCGTTCGACTTGCTCTTGCTCTGGTACTCTTCCGCGAGAAGCTCGTAGACTAGATCGGAGGGCTTTGGCTCTTCTTCGATTCTCTTGGGATCGATACCCTCGGCGTTGCTTTCCGCTTCTTCCGTCGGAAACAGTATCAGTACCTCGTTCTCGTCTTCTTCCACTCCGTCTTTCAACTGGTCTTCGTCGCCGTCATCGTACTGCTCCATGTCATAGTCGTCACTGTTGTCCAATCGATGGCCACCACCGTCATCATCGTCTGGCCGTTGCTCGTCGTTCTTCGCTGAAGACAACGAATCCACCACGACATTGTCGTTCGTTGGCAGCATGCTAGTATCCTCAGCCGCGGCAGCCGAGGTGCCAGAGCCACCGTCCGCCGGTTCCATTTCCACGTCGCGGTCCTTCGGTTCATCACAATTCGACTCTTCTTTTTCACTTTCCGGCACATCTGTGGGGTTCGTTTCCGTGGCTTCTACCAACCTCGGTTCGTGCGCACTGTCTCCCGAGGGGACAGAATCCTCCGGTGTGGCTCCAGCGGTCACCGTTTCGCTGTCGTCGTCCATCGTCTTCTGAAGCTCGTTCGGGGAAGCGTCATCATCACCGTGCTTTGGTGCGCTTGCCTTGTCCACTGTCTCGTCTCTGGCGTCGCCGTCCGGATTGGCGACCAACGGCGTTTCGATCGGTTCCGATTCCCGGTGGTGATCGGTTTCTTTCTGTGCACTGTCAGCTGCAGGCGCTTCCGATTCCTGCTCCCCGCTGATCTCAAGCAACTCCGATACTTCGTTGGCCGAGATCTCGATCAGTTCCACGGCATCCTTCAGCCCCAACAGCAGATCACTGCCGGATGATGAGTGACCCTCTTTGGCGTCCGACGCCGACGTATCCGCGGCGGGTGTCGTTTTTCCTACGGAAAGTGAATGGACGTCAGCTAAGACCGATTATGAAATGGGAACCCAACCTCCCGTATGCTTACCATCTTCACCCACCGCCGTCGTTCGCTCGTCCGTGACTTCGCTTTCATGCATCTCAATCAGCTCTACCAGCTCCTCGGCAGCACCGGCGGTCGGTTCTTTATTGGGAGCGTCCACCAATTGTGTGACATCCGCGGGTTCTTTTGCCGGAGAATCATTTTCGCTGCCCTCCGTTCTCTTGTACATTGACGGATCCGCCGGTGCGACCACGTCATCGGCGCCAGCCGCACCACCATCCTGAGCTGCGGCGGCGGCGACGACGACGGGAACCGGTGACGGGACGGGAGCGGCGTCGCGTTCCGGTGATCCGTGGGACGTCGAGACGCTCGATCGCGTCGAACTGACCTGCAGAATGTCGTACGTTCCCTGCGCACTAGCAACGACTTCGAACTGCATGGTCACATTAGCTTCGACCGGCGCTGGCGGTTGCTGAGCGGAACTGAGCCTGTCTCCAGATGAATTTTGTCGCGGTCCCACCCCCCCGTCTTCGTCGTCCGAGTCGACCTCGATGACGGTCGTGTTCTGCTCGATGATCTCGCAGTCGTCCTCGTCGCCGCTCTTGTCGTCCTCCGGGTTGCGGTTGCGGATCTCGCCCACCATCACGAAGTCGGACGGCTTGTCGAAGCCCATGCTCTTCACGTCGTCGACGCACCGGTCCTGCAGGACCTGCAGCCGACCCATGCCGTACTTGAGCAGGTAGGACAGGTGGATGTACAGTTCCTTCAGGTCGCACACGTTACGAATGTGCTTGAACGAGTTCGAGTTGATCAGGGAGCCGATTTTGGTGACGATCTGGGTGCATATCTCCGTTCCGAGCAGCAGCTTGGACTCGTACTCTTGCCGCGCAATCCCGAGCGCTGTGTCCTCGTGTGGACCGTTTACCATCGTGCGCAGTGTGCTCACCAGGGACGATTGTGCGGAACCCATTGTGCCGTAGTTCCCGGCAGCAGCAGCGGCAGCACCAACAGCAACAGGAGCAGCAGCCGGTGCACGGGCCATCGTCGGAGGACTGGGGGCACCGGCGGTTGGTCCGCTTCCTGAGTGAGCGGAGAACGCGGCCGCCAGCATCGGAATTAAGTGTTCCGACGGAATATTGTTATGCATTTGCTGCTGCTGTTGCTGCGGTTGCGGCTGCTGTTGCTGCTGCGGCTGCTGCTGCGGCTGCTGCTGCTGCGGTTGCTGCTGCTGCTGGGGCTGGGGTTGAGGCCCACCGCCCAGCCCGGCGGGTGGCTGAGGAATGATGCTGTACGTTTGATTTCGGAAGTACGCGGCCTGAGCCCCCGTTGGCGGCCCGGGCGGGGCAGCACCCGGTGGACGTGGTAATATTGGACGCCCTGGCTGCTGTCCTACTGACCGCACCTGCTGGTTACTGTGAGAGACCGCAGTGGCTCGCTGCATGGACTGCATTGGCTGCATCGAGTGTCGAATGTTAGCAGTGGATACCAACAGATTGCCGGCGGAAGGAACCGACATTACGGTGTAATTCTCAGTCGTGGCGAGGCCGTTTGGCAACAACACCGCCTGCTGCTGTGGTGTGGCCGCTGTTGTGCTCGTGACCACTTCTCCGTTCAGCCGTTCCGGCTGCTTGTTGTTGGAGCTACTGCTTCCTTGCTTTCGCACCTGAATAAGCTTCCCGTTCGGCAGACGGAACGTGTTCTGCTGGGAGGCCGTGCTCAGATCCACACGAAAGCCGTTGATCGTATGGTAGACAGGCGCAGGTGGCATACCTTTGCCACCCGACATGCTCGACGCCGGCACCAATTTTCGCACCTTTTGTACCATTGGTGCCGCGGCATACCGCGGACTGACGTTCGGCTGGCCGGCGGGCGTCATTCGCACTGTGACTTGTTGCGGCACTTGGAACCGTATGCCTCCCGCTGGAACGGGCACCTTATGCGCGACCATTGATGGCGACGACGACGACGACGACGACGACGACGATGACGACGATGGCGACGTTGGGATCATTTGAGAATTGTTGATGAAAATTTGTTTTGACTGACCCAACTTCTGCCCCTGCTGGTTCTGCTGCTGCTGCTGCTGACCGGGTGATGCCGACGATTTGGGATCCTCCGCCGGTGTGAGAATTCCCGAGATGTCTGGTGTACAGACGACTTCGGAGTCGTTGCTCATTCTCGCCTTTTTGGCGGGAGGCAGGATCGAGAGAGGTCCGCTTTGGTGCCGATGAACAGGGGCCCAGCGCCGTGCGTCCTGTTTCTGCTGCGCTATCTGCTGCAATTGTTGTTGCGCCTGATACGCTTCCTGTTGGTGCTGCTGCTGCGGCTGACCCGGTTGTTGGCTCGGTCTGTCCGACGGGTGGCTAACCTTTTTGATTTGCGGAGTAGTGGCCACTTCAATCCGAGGCAGCGACACATTCAACAGCTTTTGCTCTCCGGACGGTATGCTAACCATCGGCTTGCTGGACGAACAGGCCGCACTGGTCGAAGCTTCAGCGTCGTCGTTGGACGACGAGTCATCGGAGAAGTCGTCGTTTATCCGTTTGATATTCTTGCGAGGCCCACCGTACGTGACGGCTTTCTTTCCCGGCCGCGTGTTTAGCACCCTCGTCGAGCAGCAAACGGTGTTGTCCTGCTTCATCAGTTGCTGAATGGCGATGGCAGAAAGGTTCCTGCTTTTGATCATTCTGCAAAACCCAAAAAAAAGGAACGTTTAGTAGCAGAACTTGGTAAAGGGTTTGCCAAGCCAGACTTACTTTTTCTGCTTGTTGATGTAGTTCATTAAGGCCCAGTGCTGAGCTCGCATATGCCACACGATCCTCGGGGCGCAACCGAAACAATGCCAGTTCTCGTTGCGCGCTATATCTTGCACGCACACTCGCGATAGGTTCTGCACGATGCAACTCTTGCAGAACACGTACGGACATTTCGAGCAGCAGTACACTTCTCCTCCCTGGCCGCACCAGCGGCAGTACAGTTCGCTGCCATCCTCTCCCTTATCGAATTCGCCACTGCTGTAGAACGCGTGGCACGATCGGCAGTGCGTTACCTTCAACACGGGATGCATCCGGATGATGGCCTCGGACACCGGTGCCGTTCCGATGTGTGTATGGCATGCTGTGCAGTGGACCTTTCGGTCGGCGATTTTACTAACATTCGGAAAGGCCCGCAAGTAGAACTGCCGTTCGAGGAGCGGGACATCATCTTCGAAATGCAGTTTAAATCCTAAATTGTAAACGAAATTAAACAATTAAACACAGCCAGCAGTAGATGTGGACCAATAGATGCGTAGGCAAATAGGGTCAAATGATAGGTGGGTCATTAATAACATAATACGTCGAAACCGTAAAAGAATGCACTGAAGGCTGGTTCCCTAATCTCTCATTCTTGAACAACACAGGGAATTTTGAGGTCCTTTCCAAAAGCAAAGTCTACCTGTGAAACAAAGCCAGCTATGTTATCCACATACTTATGTATAGCATTTGCTGAGTGGACTGCTATACTCTGGCCACCCTATCACGTGTGTATCATCCAATTGAAGCAAGCCCAAGCCCCAGCAGTGGTAGTGAAACAACGGCTGTCACTAACACACACTCGAAGACATAAAGTGTAAAATAAAAGCAGTCGTCACCAAAGGTAAAGTGACACCAGGAGGCCATGCGTGGTGCGTCTCCTGGTATTCGTCGCTGATGCTTATGCTGACCTAACACAAACCTTGTAGGATAATGTATAACATATGCAGATATAGCAGTTATAAAATTTTTAAGTTAAAATGTATTTAACACAAACATTTTTAGGTGTTCATATTGGTCATCTTTGCCAAACAAGCTTATTTACTTTTTTGAATTTTAATTAACATTTTTATATAATTTATTAATATAAGTATATTTATTTAATATTATGCTGCTCGGTATTAAACAGAGAAAATGAAAATTAAACATTTTCAGTAGAAATCGAGCATATGTTCTATTCTAGTTTTAATGTCGACTGAAGCAAAATTGATCTGTTCGTCAACATCGGTCTTATACTGTGCGATCTATCGGTAGCAACATTCAATCGACGCAGTTGGAGCATGAGTTTCGTCCAACAAAGTTCATCTTTCACCATCAATGGGGCAACACATATTAATGTTACAATATGAAAACATAACCTACGAAAACGTCAATCATAAATGTGACTTACCATCTTCATCATAATACTCTTCTTGCATGGCGCCTGAATGTTCTTCGAAACACTGACTGAGGTTGATGAACGAACGAGCTAAATTAAACACTCACAATTCGTTTAACCGGTTAAATTCGTCATACGTGTGTGAAAAAGGCAAATCAATAAGTCTGTAACAACTGTTTACAGTAAGTTAGGATGCGCTTTACTCTTTTCAGACTTAAAAAGGTACTGAAAATTATGTCTGTGCAGGCGTCGCTTGGAACGGATGCAGTTTAGACCCGCTCCCAGTTTGATGTCGACACCAACACTTACTTAACTACGTTGAACGACCAATCATTTTATGCCAAAAAGAGCGGCACTTTTTTCACCTGCCTCAAGGAGGAAGAGGAAACGAGCCAGCAGCATTTTCGCCACGAAACGTCTCGATCTGTCAGATGTCAAACTGACGGCACGTCAAGCGTCAAATGTGACAGTAGATGTCATCTCAGACACCCACCACAAAGCATGATCGTTTTCAAAGAAGCTTTAATGTAAGTTAACAAGTTCAAAAGACACAATAGGAATCCTTCGCAATCGTAGTAGTCATCCAAAGGAATATTGAATTGTGATATATTCGTTTTGCATCCGGTACGTACGTTCAACACCGACGTGTTCAATTTGGGAAAGTGGAAAGCTAAAGCTTCGACCATAGTTTCGCCAGCGCGGCAACAGAGGTCACCAGTGCCGGTGCCGGTTGCTGCCAAACAGTCGGTCACTTTTGGAAAATTGCCGCCCTCCTTGAAGTGCTGCATCCTGTTACCGGTTTGGTAAAAGGTAGACCGTAAGACCCAGAAGCACCGCCGTACCATTGCTTTGGACGTAATCTAATGCCTGATTGTGTGTTCGCCATGCGGTTGATTTCGTGATGGCGAAGGGAGTTTATAATGTGTTTTTAACAAACTTTTTACGAAGAGGAAGACCAATACAAAAAAAGACTAATAGAGTATGTAGAAGGTGTTCGAATTCTCTGCGTGTTTTATTCGCTTTTCTTTCACATGCAGGACAGACTCTTCATTTTGTGCCTTGTCCGCCTTAGGTCTTCGAGCAGCACTTTGAGTGGTCCGTCTGCATTATTTTCTGTACGCGGGCGTCTGTCAACTTCTTGCTTTTGATTATGCTGCAAAGAGTACCAAGAAAGTAAGCATTTAGCGATCCAAGGGCATTTTAAGCGAGCAAGTACTTCACCGAGCCAGACTTACTTTATCTGCTTGGCGATGTAATTCGTTACGGCCCAGTATTTGGCGCACACATGCCATGTGATACTCGGGGCACAAACGAAGCAAATCCAGTGGTCGTTACCCTCTATATCTTCCACGCACAGATTGGACAGGTTCCGCTCGATGCATTTGTCGCAGAACACAAAAGGACATTTCGAGCAACAGAACACTTCTCCTCCCTGGCCGCACCAGCGGCAGAAAAGCTCGCTGCCATCCTCTCCCTTATCGAACTCGCCACTGTTGTAGAAATCGTAGCACGTGAGGCAGAGGACAACCTTCATGATGGGATGTCTGCGGATGATGGCTTCGGCAATCGGCGCCGTTCCGATGTGTTTGCCGCATGCTGTGCAGTGGATCTTTCCCTCGGCAATGTCACTGACGTTCGGAAAGGCTCGCATATAGAACCGCTTTTCAGCAGGCGTGATGTCCTTTTCGAAATGCAGTTTAAACCCTAAATGTGAACGAATGGAATTTAATCATATAAACAGTTAAACAATTAGCAATAGATGAAAGGATCAGGGTGAAACGAGCCGCACCGTAGGTGGCTTTATAATCAACCGAATAAGAGGTACAAAACTTGTCTACTGAATTTTGTAGGTATGAAGCTAAACAGAAACGCGACGCCTAAGTAGGGAGAAAACAATCTGCCGACATCAGACGCTGAACATTAATTTCTTAACTTCTCTTTCTCAAGGGGGTTTAGGGAGCTTAGCTCCATCAACATTAGTCATACACTGTAGGATCTACAAACATAGCCGGATAGCAGTATGTAGTTATCGTTTTGTCCGAAGATGTTCCTCTTTAATTATCGGGGCAAAAACACATGGCACGGAGGAAACTTGATAATTATTCACAAAAAGGTCAACATAACTAACCATCTTCGTCGAAGAAATCTCCTTCCATTGTGTCGTCTTCGAAACGCTGCATCTCCATCGTGCAGCCAACACTTCTCCACTTTACTGATAAACTGCGAAGTTGTATTTTATCGCTTAGAAACTTGAGAACTTAGAAACTTAAGAGAACTAAGTGAAATTATCGCTTAGAACGGACGCCGATTCAGATTTCGTCAACGAGTGAAAGAAGAATGAACGAGATAGCTATGAACGAACGAGAACGAGATATCGAAACGTCACGAGCTGTCAGATGTCAACAGCTGGGACTACTGTCTTTAAAAAGACACAAAATACGTTTAATTGGTGTTCGTTTTTTTGTGGTTTTTCGAATAAATGCTTTATTATTTATTCATCTTTCCATCTAATAGAATTTACATATGTTTAATGCGATGAAATCAACATCGATAAAAGCTTCGGAAATGTGATGAGAGCTTTCATCTGACAAGCTTTCATCTTTTGAAGGTTTGTTTGACAGTAAAACAGTCGCTCATTATTGCCGCCAAATGGTGAGTTCCGCGAATCGGCGATTTCGTATGTTCGTGAGGGTTCGGCACTTGGTCAGGTTCGTCGTCAGGTTCGAAGGTTCAAAGTTAGACGGTTGGATTCTCAGAGAAACATCAGAACAAAAACGAAACAGAAAAAAACTTTTGCCGCGTTTGGACGCATTTTATTTTACGTGTTTCGAAGTTTACGTGTTAAACTACGAAGCGCGGGTGTTTTGTTTATCTCAGTGTGCTGGGTGGGAAGGATTTCTGCGGCACAATGGTTCTCTAGTTCTGTAGCCGGCGTCGTAAGTTGCTTTGTGCATCGGTTTATCTTATCGGTTTATCGGTGGTGTGATATTAACAGCGGCGATTTGCACAATCGTGTGCGTTCTAACTCCAGCCTAACAAATCTCGGCTCTCTGTTTCGTAATAATCAAAGCGTGCGTAAGACGCCGACCGGCTAATTGCAAGCCCCGCACGCTTTGTTTCGTGTATTGTCCGGTTGGTTATGAAAAAAACATCAGTCGGCGAATGTGAAGTAACTTATCAGGAACGCATCGGGAGATGAATGAACCCGCCAAACATCTCGATGACATCATGCGACTGCCCAAAAGTGATTCTCGTGGAACCGGAATGGACGGAAGTGCCAAATGTAACGATAGCGCGTCGTCCTCCCCCGGTCACTTTGGTGTTGATTGGCGCGGATCGTGTGCGTGTTAACCTTAGGAATTTACAATTAACTCGAAATTGTACGACATGTGAACAATATTTTCTAGTGGCGGGACCTTTGATGTATGTGGGTTTAATTGGCAAACACAACTCGCGATTTACTGTGAAAACTCATCTGTCCATGCATAAAACACAGCTCTTTGTTTAATGAACGTGATCGCCTGCCGTCATCATGTTCTGAGCACTAACGATCTGTGGCTTCATATCTTATTTTATAATGCGTACGAAAGCGCTCCGAGACGCGCAGTGATTCGCTTAACATTCGCACATCCATCCAAGCCGTCCAGCTGTCCCCGAGGCCAACCAGATCTGTCGTATAAATACATTTTGCACCGAACGCAGTGCTGCACTCTCTTTGTATATTAATGTTTGATGCTGAAGTGGTTGCTTTTCAAAACGAGCCTGTTCTTAGCCCTGGTGCGTAGGGCTCGGGCGCAATCGTTAGAGACCATTTGTTACGATTTGCTTCGATTCTGGCACTCCTGGCTGTGAAAAATGTGACTGAAATGTATATCTTAGATATAAACTGCTGCCGCCACTTGGCATTTATTTAATAGCGGGTGGAAAACTAATTGATCGTGACTCTACGGTCCCTACTGCAATTAATAGTGTCACGCTCAGCGAAGGCAGTAATGAGGAAATGCGAACGGCAGCCCACTAGAATGACTCAGTATTCACCATAGCGACCGAGAGTGCGTTGAGAACGATCCCAAGACCGATTAATCGAGTGTAGCCGTTGCAAATGACATTTTCGTGCCCCGATTCTGTAGCTTGACTTAGTACAGTAAAATTAAATATATGTGTGATGGAAAAATAATATCCAAAGTATGGCATCAAATATTCCCGGACCGTCGTTCTAGGTCACCGTCTGCGGGATGAAAAGTTTTATGATTGAGAATTGGGCCTGGTTGGCCACTGAAACGCAGGCCTTGACCCTTTGCGTTCGCTCCCTTGTCCCAAAATTGATGCCGCGTCTTCTTTGTCACGCTTTCTCGGGTGAACCAAATAATCGTGTACGGGGCACAGTCCGACGATGATTGGGATGTTTGTTGAGGAACACATCACGATTTGCTAATGTGGTATTATTATTTGCACGCAGAGTTTGCTGATCAACGTTCTCTCAAAGGTCCATTATGTTGGAAACGTGTGACGGATGATGACTGGTTGTCCCACGGAACATACTCAATTTTTGTAAAAGCAAATCATGATGGCATTTCAAAGGAAAACACTCCGCCGGAATTGTCCGCACCACAAGGAAAGACCTCGCAGTATAGGTCGATGAGTAATGATTATCATTAGACTATTCTTTGCCACTCCCAAGGATGGCAATTTTCTTATGGATTTTCTTGTCCGCTTGGAATGCTTTGCCGCCCGAAAGCAATCATAAAAGGAAGCCCCACTCGCTGGTCGTCATCAAGTCGCTAGTTTTCCAGTGACATGTGTTCAACGCGCCACGTCTGCTTCCGTTTGCGACTAAACTTATCAAAGTTTTATTAATCGTGTAAAAGAAAACATTTTTTTTAATTACTTGCTTCTCACAGCGCTGAGCCATCGGGGGAGGTGGCCTCTGAAGCGCGTACCCACCAAATTCCATTTTCGATCGGGGTCAGGGCAAGATAAAGGCACGCCGGTACGCACAAAAAGTGGAAAAATGTAGCTTCCATTCACCGCGGTTGTAAATGTCCGAAGGGCACACGGGAAAGGGTCGTTGAATGTTGCCTGTCGGTGCCAAATTCGTTGGACGGAACCGCGTTTTATGAGCCCTATGCGGCTTTGGGCCCACATTTTGATTAGCACATATTGTTAATTAACGTTAGTTAGTGTTGGATGTTTCGTTTGGTAGGTTTGCATTCTCGTCGTCCAGTGTCCAGAACCGAACTATTAGGGAAGAACTAGTGTTTAAACTTTTCGAAACATTCAAAGATTCAAGAAGCACCCGAAAGCCGCTCGGCCATATAAATTCGCAACCGTATGCGCAGTGTTCCGGCGGCGTATCTTTTTCGCGGAATCCGTCAAAAGTTAGCGGTTGGCTGGTCGTCGGTCAAACGAAACGACGACGGTCAGACGGTTCCGGTCATTTGTGCAATCACCACTGTTCGCTGGGTTTCTCTGTGTTTTGCTCAAGAGTGATTCACTACCGGGTTAGCCTTGCCGCCGACGGATAATCGGCGGATTTTGGTGCCCAAAAACATCGGACAGTCATTGTGGCGGCTGATTAAACACGGCTGTGTATTCATTAAATTGTTGTTTCCTTGCTACTACAGTTTCATAAAGTTAGGTGACATGTGCAGAGTGCGATAAGAGGACAGTGCAGCATATTAATAGTGATTTAAAGTGCCACCCGAAGCGAAACGCTCATAAATTTGAGTGCGAAACACCATGACTGTGACCTACACCGCGGAAGTTGCCACCTGCCGGGGGTTTGGCTGCTTTCTGAAGCTGTTGATGAGGTACGTGACCGCTTACTTGCTTTAATAATTGAAACATTTTCGACTTTGGTACATAAAGTACCCCATCGTTTGATCATTTGTCTGTTTGAGACGGCCAAGTGTCGACAGTGGATGCTGGTCATAGATTGTAGTTAGAGAGGTCACCGGTTAGTTAAAGTATAAACTGTTACACTAATTTCTAAATATGAATCAATTTAATCAAACGATCATATGTCACTCACTCCGAAATAGATGAATTATTAATGCACTTCTTTATTGGGCGTCAATCATGTGAAAGCATGCGTAAACTTATGCCAATTGACACGGGACATGATGGACTCACTAAGCATGGGTTGTTTTCTGAGTGGCAAGCTGTAGTTTAAAATGTTAATTTCCTACATCGTCGAGGCCCGTTGTGTTTTTAACAAAATCTGGATTAGAAACACACAGGAGTGATTAGACTGTGCTATCTATCGAGAAATTTTATCACTTTTTACCTATTGGTTACGTGACGTAGTGGAGTACCTCTGGGTAATAGTAAACGCTCTTTGTCGGAACATTATCACGTCAAGGTTGAATGGCAACGGTAAACATTGACCGGTGATGATGATACTGTCGGTTGGTTGGTTCCGTAGTGCTGCTGCCTCGTGTGTATGATAAGTGCATGCGAGATTTCCGTTGTTGTGTGACTTTCACGAAGCCCCACATTGGTCGTGACTATCAAGTGGTCGTCCGCTACATGTAATGGGCAGAAGAAAAACAGGATGATAGTTTCAATGCAATCACAAAAAGCGGCCAAGATTGGCAGAGCTTCCCTTGTTAGAGGCGCAACAGGACTGAGAAATAAGCCACCGGAAAGTTGCATGAAATTGAATGGCTGACACATAAGCACAGCGCGCCGTAAAAGATTATCTGTTCCGGTTCATTAAACCGGTAATATAGGCTCACAAGCCCCCAAATGGTTCCAAAATGGCAGCCCTTCTCTGCGGTTTCTGCTCGGAAGAGGAACAGACGGCGGCATTGGAAGAACATTATTAGCTTTATCTAGTAGCCATCTAACCCGATTCGCAACTAAAAAGCTCACACCACCAACCCAGTCAAACCGGTTCTGCCCGCTAAAAGTGATCGTTGTCCACCACTCTGGGGGGCTGGTGACTGTGTGGCCTTGGCTCATGGGAAAATCCTTTACGGCCCGCACCAATTCGTGATGAATTTCGAAGGTGTAACCTTCCTCGGTCGCCGGCACGATGATGATTCGTGTTTTCCCATGCGATTTCCGCCCTTTGCATGAGATCGTTGGTCATACCTCCTTTTTTTCATTGACACTTTATGTGGAACCTGCTTGGTCTGCTTTGCTCTACCGTTCAGAACTGTGATGCCTGCGGCGGGCTCAACGACTGATTGATCTTTTTTTTATTAGGTTAAAATGCTTATCTTTGATAATCTTTTTTTTTGCTTTCAGATGGCGTGGAAGTATTTACAAACTTGTCTGGTTAGATTTAAGCTGTTTCCTGCTGCTGTATTATGTGTTAAACGTAACCTATCGTTTCGGGCTGTCAGAGGATCATAAGCGGTACGTACCAGACGGACGACGACGTCAATATTTTAGCAACGCTTAGAACCACACTTTCTTCCGATTTACTTTTTAGAATTTTTGAGGAACTCGCCAAGTACTGTGCCACGTACAGTAATCTGATCCCGCTCTCGTTCGTGCTCGGTTTCTACGTCACCATCGTCATGACGCGATGGTGGAATCAGTACACCAGCATTCCCTGGCCTGACCCAATAGCCGTTTTCGTCAGCGCCAACATTCACGGGCAGGTAATACGGTTAGAAAGGGTTCCGCAGTCTCACCGGCGCCACACATTCGTCGCGGAAGGCAAATCAATAATTTACACCCAGCGCGCCCACTGCCGGCGTGGTTGCGGGAGTCCGCTTTTTTATTTGCTCTCACTCCGTTTGGTGCCGTGTCCCGCTCGCAACACAATCCGCGTGCCGCGTTTAGAAAGCGATTAGCTTGGCGGCCCCCACCAGCTGGGGGAGCGCCAAAGGACATTAGAATAAGGTTCACGACCTTTGAAAAATTTGAGGGAAACGTTAACCTCTGTATCGTTGCGGCCAGGATATCCGATTGCAGTATGATTTTATCGGTCCCTCATTAGGTGTTGCTCGTTCGAAGACCGCTAATGTGTTGGACAATATTTACCTACCGACTGGTAGTCGGCTCGAGGATATCATTGGATTATCAATTAGATAGTTATAGATTTGACGACTAGTTTTGATTACCCCGTATTGACGTGTTCTCATGCCATTTCCTGTTTCTATTTTGTAGGATGAACGAGGCCGTGTTATGCGCCGTACGATAATGCGCTACGTTTGCCTGTGCCTCACGATGGTGCTGACCAATATCT
This sequence comes from Anopheles cruzii, assembly GCF_943734635.1. Taxonomy (NCBI): domain Eukaryota; kingdom Metazoa; phylum Arthropoda; class Insecta; order Diptera; family Culicidae; genus Anopheles; species Anopheles cruzii. Next base: position 11,759,739 of record NC_069144.1, on the reverse strand, counting down.
CGCCACGTGTCAAGAAGCGTTTCCCTACGATCGAGCATCTGGTCGAGGCCGGTCTGTTGAACGACAACGAACACAAGATCATGTCGCACCTGAATCAAAAGTTTCCGCGCCACTCGAAGCACTGGCTGCCGATAGTCTGGGCGGCGAGTATCGTCACGCGGGCCCGCAAGGAAGGACGATGTCGGGATGATTTCGCATCCAAAACCATCATCGACGAGCTGAACAAGTTCCGCGGCCAATGCGGGCTCCTCATTTCGTACGACACGATCAGCATACCGCTCGTGTACACGCAGGTCGTTACGCTGGCCGTGTACAGCTACTTCCTGACCTCGGTCATGGGCCAGCAGTGGGTGGAAACGAAAGAGCTGGGCGAGGGTGTGGTCAACAAGATCGATCAGTACTTCCCCATCTTCACGACGCTTCAGTTTTTCTTCTACATGGGCTGGCTGAAGGTGGCCGAGTCGTTGATCAATCCGTTCGGGGAGGACGACGACGATTTCGAGGTGAACTGGATAGTGGATCGCAACCTTCAGGTATCCTACTTGATCGTGGACGAAATGCACCACGAACATCCGGAGCTGCTGAAGGATCAGTACTGGGACGAAATCTTCCCCTCGGAGCTACCGCACACGGTGGCATCGGCCGCTGACAGGGAGGAACCGCCCCTTCCGTCGACGGCAGATATTGTGGTCAAGAAGCGGGAAGCGGAAGTCATCCCGGTCGTACCGACGGCGGTGCGCATCGATGAAATGGTCGGTAAAGAAAATCAGGGTGTTGAGTATAAGTTCCCAGAAAATCCTGACGAAGAGGTTAGCAAACGAGTGCGATTATACGTTCACATATCACTTTCTCAGTTTCTTACATGCCGTACACTGTTGAAACTAAATTGTGCACCGTCTCGAGAGAAGGTTGCGCATCTGCTCGCGGTGGCGGTGGTTAATGTCGGTTGATACTCTATAGCGCGCTACCGGAACGCTACGATAACTTGGACCACAGATTGGAGACACCTTTGGAACTATTGGCGGAAAGAGCTGTATCCTCAATTGAATTCACCAAAATTGTAACTTTTTCACATTTCTCTAACGATGCACTCCGGAATTCGATTGCACTCGCTTACTAATCGGTTTAGGATTGCATGAATAATCTCCCTTTGTCCCGGTGTGGTTGCTTATGTCACAATGATCTCGTTTAACGTTTAATCCTAACTAATCTTAACTTGTTAATTCTTTTTCTCGAACATTCGAAGACTTATGCTGTCCTTAAATGACTTTATTCTTTCCATTCTTAAAACGCGGTGACATAAGAATCCCACTGGCTGTCCTCGAAGCTTCAAACTATTCTCTCTCCTGTAGTCTGACTTTAACTTGGGGCTGTTGGGTTGGGATTTGCCCATTCGAATGCTTTCTGAAATGCTAGCCAAATCGGTGTGGGGCTTCTCGTTCGGCTTACGTTGCCACGCAAAATTACATACGGTGCTGGAAGCTCTCCGCTAGTTCCTACAAGCACAAACTTGCAGACGAAAAACGGTAGTCAAGAGGCACAATGCATTTCATAAAACAATACACTGAATGTGCAACCCTTTAGTGAGTCGCCCTCGAAGGGAACTGACAAGCGTTTTCGTTTCTCGGCTATCGTAGATGGATGATAACGTCAGCGGTATTCATTTTCATGTCTCCGACAAACCATACAATCGTGGCGGAAGCTCGGCCGCCAGCCTGGCCAGTGTTGCGGGTACAATGTCGCGAGTCAACACGGTTACGTCGGCCTTGAAACGATTCTTCAGCAAGGATGAATCAAGCCGCCCGAACAGCGCCACTCCGCAGGATGGAGGATCCGTTCCGTTCAAATTTCCCGGTTCGGCCAGCTCTACTAATCTAACCGGGCGCGTCCCGGACCGGGCAATGGGCAGCATGCGCATCACGGATCAGGTCATCGAAGAAGTCGACGAACAGCTGACCATCACGTCGATGCAGGGCAACAACGATGCTCGGCCGACGGCTGCCAGCGTGTTCGAGCACGGACCACCGAAGCCCAGTGAACCGGTCGATGTGCCTCAACCTTACAATCGAACCCAGTCGTCGGTGGCTCACGGATTCCCTTCGCAACTGACGCCACCGGGACCAGAGTCGATGCTTTCGGCTTCGGCTCCCGAAACGGGACGCTTTGAGCACCAATATATCCCCATGAGTCCCACCGATCCTGATAATGTGCCTATCCTCGGAACCGCCGGCTCGAATAGAACCGCGGTGGACGAGACGGACCGTGTGACGACAACGTTCGAGACCCAAGAAACGGAAACGGAGCAGATGGAACGGAAGACGCGACTGTTGGCGCGATCCATCAGCAAGCAGGCCGTACTGGGGCTGATCAACACCGATATGCTGCTGGATGAGCTCACTAAGAGCACGGGTGATCTGGAGGACAAGAAACCGTCCTCGCAAAATACTCCCGACAATCCGACGTCCGATTCGAACAGTAACGTCGACACGACCTTATGATTTTGTCTGTCCGACTTCGACATGTCCGATGTCATCATGGTGAATGTGAAGGACAACAGTGCCAACAGCAGGTAGCAGCTCTAGCATCGGATCGTGTACCTTCCGGTCCGTGGGTGGAACTGGAACTAGGGTAGTTGCGGACAAATTGCAAGCCGTTCGATTCCCCCACCCCGGACACAATGAAATTTAATCTCTCCTTTTGCTCCGCTACTAGAACACAGATCGGTTCTGTTCGCACCTATTACTAGTTTGGCATCGTCGAACATGGCACTGTCTCAACTCATTCAGCAACAGTAATACAACACATTAAATAGAAAGTTTACGCAGAAGCAGAGTGAGATAGTAGGAGGATGAGAAAGTGTATCTACTTTCTTTATTGTCAACCAGTATTCTCAAGAACCGTAATTTAAGGAAGGTGGGCAGACGAGAAGACGAGCGTCTGTAAAAATGAATCTAAGATTTTTTAAACACATTTTACAAACAATAATCGATCTAAGGTGATACATTTTTGGTAGCTAGATGATGTTGGCAGGAAACTTCTGCAACAAATAGGTAAAACTATTCAACGCGCACATTACCAGTTGTCGATAAATTGTGGCCTATACAAGCGCGTGCGCCTTCAAGTGTTAGCGATTCAATGTGATGTATTCCAGGACGAGCTTAGCCGTCCGCGTCCGCAGCGAAAGAAGACACATGTTAAAAAACACCTCTTTACAGCTGCCGCGTGTTGTTTATTTGATATTTTTCGTTGCAGCCGCGCAACTGTGTTGCTAAAAGCTTACGAAAAGACAGAACGATCGACATCGACGGTGTTGTGTTGATCGTGCATTTTAAGGATATCGAATACTGGAACAACATTTTACGCAAAATAAAACTTATTCTACATTCATTCTTGTGGCATCCAATATTGAGCCTTATACCAATATATATGAGCAAAATATCGCAATTATGCAGCGTATCTTCGAAACAGAATTAACCGTCGATTTGTGCGTTACTTGGAGGTAAGGGCTTCGGTTTACACCGCATAGTTCACAGGTTCAGTGTACAGAGTGGATTATGAATGATATTTTTATCGCATTTAATTTGGTTCTACATTCATTTTCGAGTATGACAATTGCTTCGTCGCCATGCTGGTATGCAAAATAGGAGCCTCAAGTACCAGAAATTGACGTACAATAGCAGTAATAGTCATCGAAGGGTTAACTAGCGTTACGCACAACACGCGTTAGCCGGCTTTTGGCGCCAACAGCACCACGGCGTAACGCTGCTGAGTGACGTTTACTACCACTGACATTTCCGTGTGGGAGAGCGAGCTGATTTTGCATCTATTGTGAATTTGCCGTGAATTGTTTATTGCTACTATTGTGAAAACTGCACAATGATGTGCGCTGCCGTGAGCAAGAAAGTGACGGATGGAGACCGCGTGTGCTTGGGGTTGTGTATGTGTACCAGAAGTGAAGCTCTCCCACACAGTGTACGGCGGTGTGCGCGCTCAAGTGAGCTGGTAGTGGTGAGGAAGTTGTACAATCTCTCGCGCGCAGCGGCGGTTTTTCAGGCAGACGGAACGCGCGTGTGCTTTTCGCTGGTCAGTCTTTCTTGGTGCTCTCGCCATCCCATCGTCTTATATCGTCGCTGTGCTGCCCGCTAGGAGCAGACCCTTCTTCCACAAATCGGTACGTTATCGAAGAAGGCTACGGCTGATCAAAGTGTGGCGGAAACAAATTGGCCACCACGCGGTTTCTGTGCTGAGTTCCGCTTGCCTGCTACCCTCGCATCGAACGCCTTATTGCAAAATGTTTTAATCGCTCCTTTTTTTCGCTCACAGGAACGATAATCAGCAATGGCCTTAAGCCGTATCTACTCAACTAAGCTGGCATGTGCCACTAACAAGGTGAGTCCCCCCCAACACCCAGCCCCGGAACCGCTCTGGCATGATATCGGGTATTCGTCATCACACATCGACCGTCCACGTTGCCTCCGTGTCCGCAATTCGTTCGCTCGCTCTGGAGTGAATCGCGTGTGTTTTGGGCGAACAGATTTTACAATCTCAGCAGCCACAGAGTGCCAAACTTCGCCGATGAATCCCTACTGGGCGGTGGAGATCGCCGAAAATCCGTGAATAACGGTGCATTCCCGCCAGTACAGTTTCTGTCCCCCACCGAAAACGGATCTCTAGAAAAAGAAAAAAATGGTCCGTGGCCTTACGCTTGCCTACATATGTGTGTGTGTGTGTGTGTGTGTGTGTGTGCGTGTGCGTGCGTGATGTGACTTTTGGTTGAAAAAACCCGAAAAATGTAGAAAAGAAGACGGTGCATGGGGTTCGGTTGCGTACGGTTTTTCGCACTCCACCGTCCGAATTCATTACGTAACCCCCAGCTCGGTTTCGAACGAAAAAGGCTCCTGGGACGTAATGCATGTGTGAATGTTAACAAGGAAACGGAACCCGGTTCGGATCCGTGCCCAGCCAGCTTGCGGGAACGCGATATTTATTATTTTTCGAATTCCCATGTGAAAGTTTGATTGCGTGTAAAACGGGGACCCTTGCTGCGCCGCAGTCCGTGAATCGTGAAGGTTCAGGGTTCGGAGGCGGAGGCATGGAAGCGGGTGAAGCGTGTTTTAATCAAAGGTTGCTTCGCGGAACGGTTCACGCGAAAAAATCGTACACTTAACTATCAAGTGCATCCGTAGGCTGCTTCGATGCTGATTGCTGCGGAACATTATTGCACAACCTCGATGGCGGTCGTAGATAGCTGTGTAAAGTAGCGAAGAGCAAGAAGCTTTCCGAGCGCAGCACCGGGTTTGGAGTGGACAAACCGAGGAATTCGAATATCGCCCCCACTCTTCCCTAATACACACACTCATCATTAACAGAGAAGGTATTCGGTGATGGCAGGTACTACGGAGCGGTTGGAAAATGGTTAGATAATCGGTTTCTTAAATTGGAATTTCCCGTAGGTTCGAAAGCCAATCCGCCTTTTCTATTTACGAAACCAGGGCCAACTGGTCGTTGGAGTTGAAAGCCCAAAGCAGCGGGTGCTGGACTCTGGTTGGGTCAGATTCCGGTACGGTTCAGGTTCCCATTATCATTGCAAATGACTACGCCGCTTCGAAACCATTGTTGAAATAATTTTGGCCGCATTTTCTATCGGTCTCGAACAGGGAATTCAAATGGCCCCGCCAAGAGAACCTTCAGTGTCAATGTCAGTGTGTTCCTCGCACAAGACAATCCACAGGCAACCTTCTCTCTCTCTCGTTTTCTCTGGCATCATAATCGCTATCAGAGACCGAATGGGGGCCGAACTGGCCAAACCATTCAGCCTGTGCAGTTTCTACCGCTGATAAGAAATCTCCTATCAACCGACGTTGAGCGCGAGTTGCGTAGCGCAACCGCCAGACGATTAAACACACACACCGCGAGCACACATAACGGTGGCGCTGCATTGCGCGCGATCAGGTGATCATGAATAGGGGGACTCCATAAATCTAGCTATTCTTCGGCAGATCGCGATCTACACACAATGTGTGTGCGATTGCGCGTCTCGTAGGGGGCTGACATTGCTGAGAGGCAGGGAGGTCTAACTAAGGACAAGGCCCATCAATCGGTCACGTAGCGCCCAAGGTACAGGCAAACTGCCAGCTCCTATCTGTTTCCGATCGCTCCTTTTCGGTTCGATTTTTCCGGATTTTGACTATATTTAGACCTGGCTTGGCTCAGAACAGGGGTGAAGAAGTAGTCCCCAGCAAGGATTAGAACACGGAAGTTACGGGCCCTGCGCTTTCGACTCTATTTTTGTCCCGACGACGAATGCCGATGCATCGATCGATCCGCCGCCTGGTGAGGCCTACCATTAGAACCATTAGGTAATCAGGTGACGGGGGTGTGTTATGTCACACCGGTTCTTTTTGCACATGACCTGAATCTGTTGCTGTTTAACGTGCCCCCCCTCCGGTGGACATCTTCAACCTTCGCGTGTGTTGTTTGCTGGACGCGAAGAGGGGCTTCTCTGTGATTTGCTGACGGCCGCGTAACCACTCGAAATCGGAATGAACTGTGACGCCATCGAATAACCGGTTCTTTTGTAGGTGGCCTACGTATTTCGTTGAACGCCGGAACGGCGGAGGAAGACGTCACCTTCCGGAGGTCGTTGATGATGGTTCTAGGAGAACAGGTTTTCTTTTTTAGTAGTCCAAATAGTCGGGCTCCATACAGTACTGTCCACCTTAATTACACCCTGTAGGCTTATCGCTCGCGATACTGTCCAATTGGCTCCAAGCATTGTCTGCCCCGGTGCCAAGGTGAAACGATAAGATTATTTTCTGTTACTTTTTTAGAGGTTGTTTGAAGAAGAAATTTGAATAATTTCCGTAAGGCCGGTCGGCTGAAAAACCTCTTCACAAATAAAAACAAAACAAGCACTCGAAAATAGCGAACTGTAGGAGGGAAAAAAATCAGGGAATCCTCAAGCGACGGACGTGTTTTTCTGTTGTGTGTTCACGTACAACATTTAAATATAGCTCCGCGCTTGGCGCAACCGTCGGCGCTCTTACGACTTTTGCGTGTGTTACGCGTCAAGGAGACCCCTTCAAATGACCCCACAGACTCACGGACGACGACAGTGTATCTTCGCATTCTCGTCGTCCCATTCTCGCCGCCGGTTCTTTTTGCGTCGGTGTCGGCAAAGGAAAAACCCGACAACACATCCCGATCGTTCGTGAATTCTAATCAATTTTCGCTTCTCTCTTCTCCCCCGATCCGACACAGAATGTCCTGCCAGCGATCGCAACGTTCGTGCGCAACGCATCCGACAGCACAGACCTGAAGGCTGTCCTGGTCGAGAAGATCCCGAAAGAGCAGGAGCGCATCAAGAATTTCCGCAAACAGCATGGCGCGACGAAAGTCGGCGAAGTCACCGTCGACATGGTAAGTTGGCATTTATCTCTTCCCTCCCTCTCTTGCAGGCGCAAAATTTGGGCATCCAGGCGCTCGGTGCACATCGCCCTTCGGCTATTTATACCTTGACTCACAGTGTGAATGCACCCGTCACTATGCAAACGATCCCTTCCCGTCGCGCGGTCCCCGAAGGGTTAAGAGTCAATGAAATCGCGGATGATGTGTCAAGCGCTCGTCTGTCGCAGCAAAAGGTCGCATTGAAGAGCTACCCGTTACGGGTTCTGCTGTCACGATAGGCGTGCCACGCGCCGTGCCGTACCGGGTCTACGATCATTTGTCCCAGTCCCTATCATCCCGCAGCCCCTCGAAGTGGGTAGCAGAGCGGAGGGGGAGCTAATTGAGTTAAACGAATGCTATCGAATTGCGGCCCAGGCAACAATTGAGCCGTGTCTGACATGACCGAGACACACCAGACACGGGATGATGACTGACTCCTCCGTGTATAAAGGGTCCAGCAGATCGTCGCCCGTTTGTCGTATTGAAGCATTAGGTAGACGGAGGGGACCGGAATCCCGATATGGGGGGATTTTCGAAATCTCCCAGTAATTTTCTTGCTCTCGCGATCGTACGTGAATTCCCATTAGGCGAAGCGAAAAAAAAAACATCTGATTAGGTCATAATGCACTTTCCCAATGTCAACCGGAAGAGCGCAACTCAGCGGAGGCTACCGTTGCCATTACGAGCGGCTCGCGGGTACTTCGCGGCCGTCATTGAAACCTCGATCGTGACCGCGTGTATCACGTGCTCGCTTAGAAGGGGAGGTGCCGCCCGTGTGCGCGCTCTCTCGCGCCTCCCGGAAACCGGTTTTCGCGATCGACGGAAAATTAAATCGGTCATTGATGTGCACTTTGGAACCGTCACTACACGAGCCAAGCCATGATGATTGTGGGCGCGCGGGTTACACTCTACTGTTTACAGTAACCCCCCGTGGACTATTTATCAATAAGCACACGTTGCATGCTTCTAGCGTTCGTTTTTGGTGTACTTTGTAAAGAAGAGAGCCTTCGAGCCCAAGTTCTGAGGTTATTAGTTGAAGAAATAGGGGCTCTTCACTTCGCTGCGTTCGTGTGAAAATGGTGTTAAAATTATCAGTCAATTAGAATTGCGCTCACGGTCGTGACTCGCACCGATCGCGACTTGAAACACGTGTGCGCTGCTAAGCTAACGGTTTATCACATTTCCGGCTCAATGGCAAGCCCTGTACCTTGAAGGTGACATCTAATTTTGGTAGGCTGAAGGCCGCCCGAAGGCTAGAGATTCCTCGAGGGTTTTCGATCCGGTTTGGCACTGTTTAATCTTCCCTTTTGTCGGGCTGGCTGGCTGTTGTTCTTATCACAACACACCGTGGGGGCTTACGCGCATTGTTGGTTCGGTATTTGCACGGCAAAAGTCACATGATTGTCGTTTGACGTGCTCCGCAAATTCCGCGATCGCGATTCTGTTGGGCGCGTTTGCAAATCTTCCATCGCTAATGACACGACAACGTTTCTCACGACAAATTCGCTCTCTGCACGTTCCCGGGTGTGTATGCTTGATCACTTAAACCCGTAGCGCCCCCCCGAAAACAGGGGGCGCCTTTGTGTGTCACATGTGTGTCCTCAACTGCACGGCGCAGAGATAAATCAACAGAGCGCGTCACACACACACACACACCTTACTCACCGAAGGCCCCGGCCG
>NC_069144.1:11735613-11748113 GCF_943734635.1 Anopheles cruzii | reverse complement strand
TAGTAGCGGAACCCGCCACGCCCGTAACACCGGTGGCCTGCGAAAGGAAACCGGAGAGGAGAGCCCCGGACGACAAAGAAGTAACATATGATAATAATAGCCTCTCTCGTAGAGAGCACCACAGAAAACTAGGACAAAAGCTGGAACACACAAAACAAGCCAAAAAGGGGTGAGACGGTGGTCAAAAAGAAAAAACAAAAGGACAACAGCAGCGCGCACCGCCGGACGACGAGACAGACACGCGGGGGGGCGCGCGGGTTCTGGAATCGCGAGCCAGCGATGATTGTGACTTAATACTTAGCGACCCCGCGAGAAGTGACGGCGGCGGCGGCGGCACACGGCGAGTTGCTCGCGTTAGTGTTCATTGCGAGTGCGGTGAGAGAGCGGTGTGGCCGCGTTTCTGAGAAGTAGTTCCTTACCATTTTCCGTTACTCTCCGCTCGATCGTAGATCATGTACATTAGTTTGTTGTAAGCAGCGTACTTAGCAACTTAATTAGCTCTAGGGGGCACACGCGGCAGTGGTGTATGCGCCGCAACGCTTTCCACGAACCTCGTCCTGCCGTTCCGTCTCGTCCCGTCCCGCTTCCGTTCCGCGTCCCGCCGGGCGCCGGGTATCCTCTTCGTGCCACACACACACACACACTTTCGTGTGTAACGCTCTACCTCGGGAACCGTGCGTGCGAGTGCGTGTGTTCCGTTGCCATGGGAACACTCTTAGCGAGAGGTGTGCCTTGGTGCAAGCAATCGGAAGTGCGTGAACGTTGTGCTGCATATCTGTTCTTTTTACCGTAGGATAATGACCATTGATTATTATTTATTGCTTCTGAGGTAGTAGAAAATGGTTCGGCTCACGAGTTCGGTGGCCCCTCATATGGTTTTGTTTGGATGCGTTCGAGGGGGGGATCGAGATCCCATCGTCAGCTTTCCATCCTCGTTTGCTTCGATTAACTCATGAGCCGCCGCGGTATGATTGTGATTTGCAAGAGCGAGAGAGAGAGAGGGAGAAATAAACTTAATAGACAGATTTGACCACCCAAGAATCCACAACGAGAACCCGCGCCACGCGCTGCTGCTGCTGCTGCCGTTAGAGTAGAGCTCGTTGATTGACTTTGTCCCCGTTTAGCACGCGTGAAATTAGTGGGCCCGAAAGCATTCTCTTCGCATCGGCACAATAAAGTTCAAACGACAATACAAATGGACGACTTGTGAGTGGTTTTAGAGGGCGTTTCAATTTACACATTAAAAAAGTCGTCCGTTGGGGTTATTCGAATGGGGCGTTACTACCGTAACGCTTCTCGTGTAACGCTGTGCGTTAATGTCAATTTGACAGCTCACGAACTGTCAGTGCGATTGACAGTTCAGCCTGATTTCGCAGATTTTGGACGCAAAATTGTTTGTGACGACAAATTGTTTTGTGTTGTGCATTTTTACTGGCTTCGCGATATCGCACTATCGTGGCAAAAGGTACTCCCAATCGTTCCGGATTAGGTTAACGGCGAGCGCCCGGGTGTGATTCGGGGGCTGGGTCGCGTGTCCGGCACCCTGCACGATGAGTGGTGTACAGCAGAATCCGGCCGCGAACCTGCAGCAGCAGATGGCGTCGCACAGTGACAAAGTGTTTCAGTGGATCAACGAGCTGTCGAATCCGGAAACGCGTGAAACGGCGCTGCTGGAGCTGAGCAAAAAGCGCGAAAGTGTCCCCGACCTGGCGCCGATGCTGTGGCACAGCTTCGGCACGACCGCGGCACTGTTGCAGGAAATCATCAACATCTACCCGTCGATCAATCCGGCCACCCTGACGGCACACCAGTCGAACCGGGTCTGCAATGCGCTCGCGTTGCTGCAGTGTGTGGCGTCGCACCCGGAAACGCGCACCGCATTCCTGGCCGCCCAGATTCCGCTGTTCCTGTATCCGTTTCTGCACACCACCTCGAAGACGCGCCCCTTCGAGTACCTTCGGCTGACGTCGCTCGGAGTGATCGGTGCGTTGGTGAAGGTAAGAAGTGCAGTGTGCACCTTTCACAGTCCCGTCCTTGATCGAAGCATCCACCGCGGAACGTTTTTTCCACAGACCGACGAGCAGGAGGTCATCACGTTTCTGCTGTCGACGGAAATCATTCCACTGTGCCTGCGGATCATGGAGTCGGGATCGGAGCTGAGCAAAACGGTGGCCACCTTCATCCTGCAGAAGATTCTGCTCGACGAATCCGGCCTGTCGTACATCTGTCACACCTACGATCGTTTCTCACACGTCGCAATCATTCTGGTAAGTGTCGCGCGTTTCCTATCTGTGCCGTCGCGTGCTACGATGCTCTTTAACCGACGGCGTCCACTTCTCTTTGGGGTGTAGGGAAAAATGGTAATCTCCCTATCGAAGGAACCCTCGGCCCGGCTGCTGAAGCACGTCGTTCGCTGCTACCTCCGTCTGTCGGATAATCCACGGTAAGCAGAGTCGGGCAGTTTGTTCCGGTGTACGACCCTCACTGTTACCCCATCTCTCTCTCTGCCTCGTTTGTAGGGCCCGCGAAGCGCTGAGACAGTGCCTGCCGGATCAGTTGCGCGATGCCACGTTCGCGGCGTGCCTGCAGGAGGACAAATCGACCAAGCACTGGCTCTCGTTGCTGTTGAAAAATCTCGACACCGTCCCGGTGCCCGGTGCCGATCCGCGCCAGGTCGGCATCCAACCACTAGCCTCGTAGAGGGTCCGAGCACGGCTCACCCCCGGGGTTTTTTACGAATTTCTTTCCCAGCCCCCGACGGGCGACGGAGGACGGATTGCGGCGGCATTGTTGGTAGGGTAAAAGCTGGCCGGGCCTGGCGAAATGCGCCAAGAGCTGCCGGACTCGGAGGGATCCGCTTTTCAGCAACGAAGTGAGGTGTTATAATAAAAGTAGCAATCGGCTTAGGGTTCTTCCACTCTTGCCTTTGTGGTCATTCGTGGGGTTTGATATTCTTTTACCAGATATTCTAGTGATCCAGCTGAAGTGCATTCTTTCGTCCGATGAGTAAGCAACCATAACCTCGAAGGACTTTTTCAGATCAAACTTTATTGTCTTTATCTTCTTATATACACCGAACTGTACACGAGAGCGTTTACAGATAAATAATTTAATAGACAGTTTGTGCTTAAAACAGACCGCCCTTAGCGGGGAGGGGGGCCTCATAAAAGAACTTATCTTAATTTTTACACAATAAAAACCGCACGGTTTAAACCAAACTCGAGGCACCGAGTTTGTAGAGCGACTGTTGCTTCTGCTCGACGGCAGCGTGTGCGGCGGCCGACGTCATCGGGGCGGGTGGCCCACTCCCCAGCGGTGCCGGCGGTGGGACGATGGACGTTACGACGCTGCCACCGCCATTACCCGCCATGCCCAGGTGATGATGGTGGTGATGGTGATGCGGATACGATGGCAGGAAGTGACGGGGCGAGGCTGAGGCAGGCGGTGGAATGATCAGCACGTTGCCGCCAGCTGCCCCATTGGCCAGTCCGGCCGGGAGCGACAGCAAGGGGCTGGCGCCACCGCTCGGAACGTGGATCTCGCTCACTTTCCCGCTGACGTAGCCCGAGTCGTCGTTGGACAGGTTGTCGGCCGATTTGCTACGAGAAGCGGCGGCGGCCGCTGCCGCTGCCATCATCGTCATCATGGCGTGCGAATGGCCGGCGATGACGGTGCCAACGCCCGTGGCCGTGCCCAGCGAGGAGTGCTGCGGTTGTGCCTGCTGCGACGGCTGCTGCTGCTGGTGATAGAGCGGAAACTCGGGCGACGGCGTGGCCGTGCTGGAGAGAGACCGTTGCTGGTGCTGCGTGGCCGCTGGATTGATGTACTTCCGGGTCGAGAGTAACCGTTCCGATTCCGGTGGTGGTTGCGCTGCCGCCACCGGGTGGTAGCTTTGGTAAGCGTTGCTCTGATGGGGATGATGATGGTGGTGATGGTGGTTGTGCCGTTGGGACGGTGCCGGTGGCGTAGGATGGTGCAGGAACCCTTCGTTACCGTTCAGCATCATGCTGGTCGCCCGGTATGGGCCCGGTTGTTGCTGCTGATGCTGTTGGAAGAGTTCGGCCTCCTGCAGCAGGTAGGACGGCAACGGGTTGCGGCTGCGGGATGCTAGCGCCATCGGCGGTGGAGTGTCCTCATCCCGATCGGTGGCCCCGAGCGCCGGCTTCCGGGGTAGATCGTGAAAGTACGCATCCTTCGGGATGCCCTGGATGGTTGGCAGTGCTTTGAAGGATGGTCCCGACGCGGCGGCCGACGACGACGATGACGATTGCTCGTACATTTGGATCAAACTTTTGGCCGTTCCGATCCCGATCTCGACCTTTCCCGTGGCCGCCCCCGGGATGGTGATGGTGGTGGTGGTGCCCCCGTCGGAGTGATGCCTGCCGACCGGCAGCGGACCATCGACACATTCCTCGTCGTCATCGTCCTCTTCGGCTTCACCGTTACCGTCGTGGTGTTCCTCTTCTTCGCCTTCGTCTTCGCTGCTGTCCGAGAAGTCCTCGCACTGTGCCAACGGTGGCGGGTTCGAGTGGCCACCACCGGCTACGCTTTGCTGGAGCTTCGAAATGATGTACCGCACCCGGTTCGTGTCCGTCGTCGGATCATCACCAGACGTGCGATCTTCAGCCATCGGCGATTCGTCCTGCGTCCGATCCTCGCGCAGCAGCTCCTGGACGCTCTTCTGCAGCACCTGGCTGCGCCAGTTCGTCCCGTTCAGGATGCGGCTCTTTAGCTCCTTCAGCTCGGCCAGGTTCGCCATCGCCGACAGGTCGGCCCGATCCGACTCCGAGTCCCGTTGATCATCGCCGTCGTCATCGTCGCCGCGATCCGAATCTTGCTCCTCCTCCCCCTCCTCGTCCGGACTGTCTTCCTCCTCCGGATCGGTCCCGGGGTTCCGCTTGATCGTCGTGTTGCAGGACGAACTGGGCAGCGTTTCGTCGGCGAAGCAGCTGTTGGAGTAGAACCCATTGACCACCACGCCGGTGCCGGGCGACTCGGCTTGACCGAAGTTGGTCCTTCCGAGGTGGCTCTCCTCTTCGTCGACCACGAACGGTGAGCCGGATTTCGAGGTGGAACACACCGGAGGGCCGTACGCCAGCGCGAGCCCGTACACAGCCGTCGGACGCTCCTTGCACGTCGTAATGTCCTTGGCGATTTCGGGCGAAACGGGAGCCGCTGCCGTGTCCAACGCCGTCGCCGGAAGCAACGATTTGGTGATCTTCTCCATCTCCTGCGCAATGTCGTAGCCGGCGGCCCCGGGTGAGTGTCCTCGACCGCCAGCCGTGCCTGCCAGCGGGGGGTCGTAGTGGTGGATGTCGCGCAGCTTGTCCAGCGCCAGGATGTAGCGATTGTCCGAGCGGGCGGTGGCCACCGGCGGCGATCCGGGGCCCGTGGCTTTGGTGAGCTTCTCCAGTTCGAGGATGCGTTTCGTTTTGCTCAGCAGCTCCTCGAGCCGCTCGGTGACCTTGGCCTTCTCGCTCTTGCCCTGGTGCCCGGATGTGGTCGGTTGTGGCTGTGGCGCTAGCGACGCCGGCTTCTCCCGATCGTTGTCCTTGTCGGAGGAGTAGCAGACGGACGCGGAGCGGTTCCGTCGTGCCAGCGGTGGCAGGGGTGGCGTTTCGGACGCCGCGTCCGAATGGTTCTTCATGTTGGAGTGCTGAGAGCTGCCACCGAACGCGTCCGACTGGTGACCGGTGGCCGATCCGTACTGCAGCAGCCGCAGGTGCGCCTCCTCGTCGACCGTCGAGCCCGTGGCGTCAAGGAAATCGATCGACCGGGAGCTGAACAACTGCTTGGTGGGGATGCTGCTGACGGTCCCAGCGACCGGGGTGGACTGCTGTGCCTGCAGGTGGTGGTGGTGAATGTCCTCGTGATCGTCCAGCAGCTCGAGGCTCCGGCAGCGCGTCAGCGTGTTGGTGTTCGCTTCGTCCTTTTTGGTCTTGCTGTTGGTGTGCTGCAGCGGATGCCCTGCGCCGCCACCGCCACCGCCGCCAGAAGTGGTGGTCGTCGATCGTTCGGCGATGCCCCGCTTTAGCCACTGCTCCAGGTGCAGCCGCTTGTTCTCGCACTGCACCCGGCTCGCGATCATCGACTTGGTCAGCTCCTCGATCTGGTCGTCGGTCCGCATCGCCAGCGCTGTCATCCGGCTGTCCAGCTTCTCCGTCGCACGGTGCACGTACTTCCGGATACTGCGCCGGTTCTGGTTCATGCGCGCCTCCAGGTGCTTAAAGAACGGTGCACAGTAGCACGTGTTCCCGACCCCGACCGGGCCCTTCCGGATGTTGCCGGCCAGGTCGAGGAAGTACTGCTCACCATTCCCGAGCGGTTCTTTCGGCAGTGTCTCCAGCTTGGGCGAGGGAAAGTTGCGCGGATCGGGAAAGTAGTGGCACCCGTACGGGGACCAGTGCTTCGGATCGACCTCGGCACCGGCTCCTCCGCCTTTCGCGTCATCGTTTGAATTGCTGCGACGGCGACCCGATTTACGGTGCGCTGGTCCTTCCTCGCCGGCCCCGGCCGCCGGTTTGCTGGGGCGCGATGACCGCCCGTGCCCATCGGGACAATCGGGCGCCTTCCGGTGCGAACTGCTGCTCGATCGTTCGCGCGATCTCCGCGGGGACAGATCGACGGGGTTCGGTGCTGCTGGCGCCGGTGCCGGTGGCGGTGGAGGTGAGTTGAGGATGTTGATGATTTCGACCAGATTCTTGCGCTGCGCAATGTCCCGCGCCGTTTCGTCCTACGAGAAAGAGACGAATCGATATTAATGCTTTTCGTTTGTTCTTTTCCTTTCTTTCGCAGGAAGCCACAGACGTACCTGAGCGTTCTTCGTGTCCTGCCGGCAGCCGGATTCGAGCAGGATGCGCGTCAGCTTGCGGCGCCCCATGGCGCAGGCGATGTGAAGCGCCGTGTCCCCGTTCAGGTTGATCCGCTCGAAGTCGCACTTGGCCGACAGCAGGATCCGGATGGCACCGGCGTGCCCGTACCGGCACGCGGTATGCAGCGGACTGTCACCGTAGTTGTTCTGCACGTCTGGATCGCCACCGGCCAGCAGAATCTCCCGGCAGCTCTGGTTGTGGCCATTCTGGGCGGCCAGATGGAGCGCGGAGAACCCACCGAAATTGCGCGTGCCGAGCAGCGCACTGTGCAGTGCCCCCTTCGTGTCGTGCACCGCGTGCTTGACCTTCGCCGATGACGACGCCGGCGCTGCCGCAGCATCCTTCAGCAGCTCGAGTCCTTTGGCACCGGAAGCGCCACCGACCTTGGCTGGTTTCGGCAGGGCGCAGAGCAGCTTCACGCAGCGGCTGTATCCCTTCCAGGAAGCCTCGTGAAGGGGCGTATTACCGTGCTGCAGCGAGAGAACGGGAAGTGGAATGAGCGATTTCCGATCTGCTGTACCCGGCGTTCAGCCAACCGAATTGACCGACCGAATGCAAATGTTGAACGAAAAGCTACCAGAAATATAATACATTTTTCTTTAAAGCCAAAAAAACTCCGTCTTTTCATTTGTATTTGGAGGGAAAAACGAAAGAAATCAGTTGCGGAAAACCTCCGAAAACAAGTAGCGAAAATTGTTCCGAGTTTTCGAAATTCATCCGCCAAGCATCGAACATTTTGGGCCGCGAAAGTAACAGGGTCGCAGGGGCTACAGAAGGCATCGCCAGATCCGGGTTCTGGATTTTCTGGTCAAAGTAGATTGAAATCCTCTCGTGTTGTGTGGCTCGTTGCTTCGTCTTGTCAAAACCACACGTGTCTTCCGCAACTAAGATTAATTTAGGGACAGTCGCAACATCTTTATTAGAGCCAATACGATCCCGTACCGTTCCCTAAGTCTAAAGATTATGCTCTCATTTTGCGTCGCTTCACGATACTTACTACCGACTCCTTGGCATTCCGATCGGCACCAGCGGCCAGGAGGGTTTCCACCTTCGTCTCGTCCCCGGTGGAGGCCGCCTCATGCAGCGGGGTTCGGTTTGTGTTTTCCTGCGGAATAGAAGTGCATCAGAGCAACAAAAAGAAAAAACCCAAGTTAATAATTCGTCAGCATCGCTGGATGATTAAAAATAAATAAAATCTGATAAAGTCGCACACTCTTCACCCTGCGGTGATGCAGCGTGGGACGTACGGTGCAGGGTATATGCAAATCGAGCCAGAGTCGGGCAAGGCGCCGGGGGTTCAGGGAGTTCGGGCCAAGAATCGGAGGAGTTCGGACTCTCGATGCTGGAGGGCCCGCGTCGACCAATCAGCCCGCGCATCTAGCCAGCCCGCGGATCGGAACGATCGGCCAGCGGAAAGAGCCGCGTAGCCGAGGCCCATCATAATGCTGACAGCACGAGTCCGAATGGCGACGGCGACCGCAGGACGACACACAATCGCGTAAATTATTACCTTCGCTCTTCGGTAATGGTTCTGGCGCATGACGCATGGTCACCGGGAGAGAAGAACCTCCACAGGACGGCCGCCGGGCGTAGGAAAGCCTTTTGTTGCGACTCGACCCGTGTTCTTAGTCCGCGGGGCTCGCGGTGCGCGAAGAGACTCTAGTCACGACCGAGCAATAAGCAAAACCATCAACCGGAGCTTTGAGAAATGCCCTCCGAGGGGACAACGTCATCGTCGTCGTCGTCCCCGTCGACGGCGTGCCGTGTGCCAGGAGGGACATTACAGAATATAGATCGAGGGTTGATTGGAAAGTTGCCAGCGAACGGACCGGAATTTAAATCCCGCGCAGCCCTCGCTGGCGGCAGCTTTTTGCCCTTTTTATTTAAACCCAAGTGCGCCATTTGCGACCGTGCGCATGACTTATTCCCTCGCGCCGTTGAGTTGAGAGGGTCATTATCGTTCCCGGTTTGCTGAAGACCTCGACGCCGATGCCGATCGTTACTTCTTCGGTGGCCACCGTCGCCGGTCGCAACCACAGGAAATCGTTTTTGTCATTTCCGATATTCCGCGGCCGAGCACTTCGGGGGCTCACTGAAAGTAATTACACCCGAGAGAAAGTATCGGCCCTCGCCCGGGGCGGTAGGGGGCACTTCCTACGCCATCTTCTTTGTTCCGGAGGTCATAACTCTCTCTCTCTGTCTGCCGCGGCTCGGCTCGGCTTTCATCGTATTTTAACGCTCGACTCGAATAAATAAATATAATGGACTTCTTCCTTCCTTCCTTTACTTTCAACGCAGCATTATGATGCAAATCAAACAGAGACACTTCAACGTGATGGACTGAGAACAATACTCTTTCTCTCTGCCTGACAATTGTACCAGGCTTTGTTCAATAAGAGAGCCACAATTTTATGGTTTGAAATATACTCTGTTATTCAGTATTCAGTTCCAACGAGATTCCAATTTTTTAATTCCATATCCTGTATTTTTTCTACGATTATGGTGTATGAATTGAACCACAAAACTTATTGAACAATCCAGTAGATCATCGATCCGCTAGTTAGTTCGAACTCTGAAAATGCATTAACTTGAGTGTAAAACATTCAGTTAGTGCTTAATAAAATATTTTTTTAGATTAAGTGAGCTTTGAAGCTTGAAAATAGATTTGAATTATGCACATTTTCCCACTTCCCAAGAATCTCCCATTTGTTTTAATCGAAAAAATCCGCTCCAAAAATTCAACATCACCAAACGACCTTAAAAAATCGGTTTTCTGGAGCCACAAAAACACTAGGGGAACAGCAACGACTGGTAGGTAGCACCAGTGACTTGTATGCAATGTTGTACGCAATATTTAGGCCTTATTTAACAACCCTGTAATACGTGCATGGCTTGGGAAACAATCGATTCCTGTTCGATCGAGGCAACGAAGAACCAGGAATTGATTGGAGTGGTTATTTAAGCTGAGTTCCGGGAGCTGATTACACTAAGTTTAATCATCATCCGGTTGCATCCCAAGCCAATAACAAGTCCGGCGTTATTGCCACATTCTAAGTCTCCTCGAGACGTGTAGTAACTATTGCCACCGGTTAACGGAACAGCAAATGGCGCCCATGGGACCGGCGGCTGTTGGAAGTTGACGTTGAACCAGTTCCCTCGAGTTCCCAGACCAGCGTCCGTCGGGTTCCGTGTTCCGCGGCAGCAGCAGGACCATATTTACAACTTCAACTCCAATAGAACTGGAGCCCGCCATCGATCGTGGCCTCATTACGGAGATATTATTTATTTCATGTAACACGCAGTGTAGTTGCACACGCGGCTACGCGCCGCGATAACATATGGCGATCATAATTTAGTCATTCACAGTCTCCGGGGTCTTATGGGGGACGGCTCGAAAGGATTAAGGCAGACACAGCCACAACTCCTCTCGATAAACTGCGGTTCGAGATTCGTCTCATGGCATGGGATTTTCTCCTCTCCTCTCAATTTGTTACTCTCTCTCCCTCCCCACACGATCGGTCGCGTTTGGCGACGACGTAAGTGGCTTAATTATGCTTCGGCACGCACGATCCGGTGCGAATAAGACGGGGGTTTATACCGATCCGATTTACTTACGACGCCACCGACGCCGATTATTTTTTGTGCGATTTCCAGCAAACTTCATTAAAATATGCAGTACCCGGGAGTGTTGCGGGTTGCCTCGGGGCATCGATGACCGAACGGCGGCATGTTGTGTGTCAGTCGACATAATTAAAATCGAATAAATCAGTGACAAAGATCAGCGGATCGGGCAATGATCATAATCACGCCACCGGAGATTGCAAACCAACCATGATCGGACCATGATCGTGAGACGAATTACTCTTGGCGACGGCCGCCAATTCATCACCGTGGGGGTCCCAATTTGCCGGAAAACAATCGGTGCAATTGCAACGGACCCCTGCATACGCTTCTGCACGTGTTGAGTAGTGTCGGAGCGGAGCCGAAGCTGAATATTATCTCGATCTGTGTGTTCGGTGTTCTGCGCACTGTAAGGGCAAAGGCCAGGCAATTAATGAGTCAACGATGACACCCATATTTTATATTTCTCTACCCGGCCACTCGGGGGGAGGGGTGTAACTGTTTCGTTCCGTTTATTACTATTTTCGTTAACCACACGTCCCCACCCCGGGAAAGGACCAATTTATTTTCGAAAAGCCGTGGTCGGACAGTTGGCCGAGGTGAATTCCTCCCTCGGAACGGTGCCGTCCGCGGCGGGCACGGTGTGAGAATGGGAAAATTAATTCCTCGGTGCCTCGGAAAACTGAGCGGCACCGTCCATTGGCAGTCCCCGTCCGTAATTATAGATAATATCTGCCAAATGGCCACCGCGCCCGGCCAAGGCCGCCACTTTCGGGTGCCAGCAGAAACAATGGGCAATATGAAGCGCGCGCACCCGCGGAAAATGTTCGGACTTTTCGCAGGCCCCGCGAGTGCTCTTTGTTTTTTTTTTGGAGTGCCAGCCAGCTAGATTTTTGGGGCCATTGCGATGGCCAAACGGCGTCGGTCGGTGGCTTCAATGAACAACGGCGGTGCGCACGTCAGGACGTCACGGGGCATCATGACTGGCGCATGAGGATCTTTTGTTTGCGTTCAATTCAATTACGGCAAACAAACGGCGTGGTTGACTTTTGCGATTAGCGTCCCGGGTATATCTATTTAATAACAAAACGCATCACCAGCAATTGAAGACCGTTTCAATATTTACGCTTTCATTCACGAGCCTACGGAGGGGGGTGCTAATGGAATGGGCCAAGTGACCAAGCGGTTCGTCTCCGTAGCGCCCGTTGAAGTCTTTCAATTTAAATGCCATTTGTTCGAACCGCGGCACCTGCTGAAAAGCGGGCCAACGGTCTTTGGTGTTCAGTTGACACCGAATCGTGATCGAAAAAGGGCCATTTAATTGCAACCTTGGCGTGTGCGGAGTGTAACGGTAGGACCGAAAACTAGAACAGCTGCTAGAGGCCGGCAGACGGTTCGATCGAAACTACCGTTTAATGCAAAGCACATGCGCACCGTGGCCACATTCCACCGGCATCATCATCACCACGAGCGGCAGCAGCCCCAATAATGCCCTCCTATTGTCAAGCTGCTGCCGTTTTTGGAGCCATATTTTGGAACC
The DNA here is from genome assembly GCF_943734635.1 of Anopheles cruzii. Classification (NCBI taxonomy): domain Eukaryota; kingdom Metazoa; phylum Arthropoda; class Insecta; order Diptera; family Culicidae; genus Anopheles; species Anopheles cruzii. Next base: position 11,736,080 of record NC_069144.1, on the reverse strand, counting down.
CTTCTTCCAATACGGCCCTTCGTGTTAATGGTACACGTGTTGCTCTCTCCCGTTTGTAAAAAAAACTGGCGCAACAGGCACAACAACAGCTGAAACGCGGCAAGGGAATGTGGCCGAAAACACCTGCTCTCCTTGAGACTCGAGATACCTTATGAACGGTATCAGTAATGATACCGGCGGAGTGGGTCGAACGCGTTATAGGGACACTTTCACCGTAAAGTTTGGGATTACGCAGCTTGGGCTTGGGGAGATGATTGGGTTTAACTGTTGGGAAATTGTAGAGAAGTTGTGGACGCATTTCTGGGGCTGTCTGTCTTGACAAGTTGACAAGATTTCATTCGGACAATAGGTTCTAGATTCTGTTGAGCTTTAGGAGAAGTTTTAAAGCCGGACTTTGGCTTGGATCAGTCGAAATAAAAAATATTTCCATAGTTGTTGGGTCTCATTTTTCTTAACACTAGCCATAC